>NC_029786.2:52075237-52098118 GCF_000816755.2 Arachis ipaensis | reverse complement strand
AGAGGAACTTCAGCACAGTTTTAGTATCATTGGTGGGTGTGGCAATGGCCTCAACCCATTTTGATACATAGTCAACTGCCACCAGAATATAAGTGTTTAAGTATGATGGTGGGAAAGGTCCCATGAAGTCAATTCCCCATACGTCAAACAACTCAATTTTTAAGATTCCTTGTTGAGGCATGGCGTAACCATGAGGCAGATTACCAGCTCTTTGGCAACTGTCACAGTTATGTACAAACTCTCGGGAATCTTTATAGAGTGTGGGCCAATAGAAGCCACATTGGAGGACCTTGGTGGCTGTTCGCCCACCTCCGAAATGGCCTCCATATTGAGATCCGTGGCAATGCCACAGGATCCTCTGTGCTTCTTCTCTAGGCACACACCTACGGATTATTCCGTCTGCACATCTCTTAAAGAGATAAGGTTCATCCCACAAGTAGTACTTTGCATCAGTAATTAATTTCTTCTTTTGTATCCTGTTGTACTCCTTGGGTATGAACCTTGCAGCTTTATAGTTTGCAATATAGGCAAACCATGGTGCTTCCTGAATGGCGAATAAATGCTCATCAGGAAACGTCTCAGAGATCTCAAGAGAAGGGAGGGGCGTCCCTTCCACTGGCTCTATCCGGGACAGATGATCAGCCACTTGGTTCTCTGTCCCTTTTCTGTCTCTTATTTCTACATCAAACTCTTGTAGAAGCAATACCCATCTGATGAGTCTGGGTTTTGAATCTTGCTTTGTGAGTAGATATTTAAGAGCAGCATGGTCAGTATACACAATCACTTTTAATCCTACTAAGTATGATCTGAACTTGTCAATGGCGTAAACCACTGCAAGTAGTTCTTTTTCCGTGGTTGTGTAATTTTTCTGGGCATCATTTAGAACGTGACTAGCGTAATAAATGACGTGCTGAAGCTTGTCATGCCTCTGTCCCAACACTGCACCAATGGCGTAATCATTGGCATCACACATTAGCTCAAATGGTAATGTCAAATCTGGTGCAGAAATAACTGGTGCTGTAACCAGCTTAGCTTTCACCGTTTCAAACGCCTGCAGGCACTCTGTGTCAAACACAAATGGCGTCTCAACAGCTAGCAGATTGCTTAGAGGTTTTGCGATTTTTGAAAAATCCTTTATAAACCTCCTATAGAATCCTGCATGCCCCAGAAAGCTTTTGATTGCCTTAACATTGGCAGGTGGTGGTAATTTTTCAATTACCTCTATTTTTGCTTGATCCACCTCTATTCCCTTGTTTGAGATTTTATGCCCAAGAACAATCCCTTCAGTCACCATGAAGTGACATTTTTCCCAGTTTAAAACTAGGTTGGTCTCTTGGCATCTTTTCAGAACAAGTTTCAGGTGATCAAGACAGGAGCTGAATGAGTTTCCATATACTGAGAAGTCATCCATGAAGACTTCTAGAAATTTTTCCACCATATCAGAGAAAATAGAGAGCATGCATCTCTGGAAGGCTGCAGGCGCATTACACAGCCCAAATGGCATCCTTCTATAAGCAAACACTCCGGATGGACATGTGAATGCTGTTTTCTCTTGATCCTGAGGATCTACTACAATCTGGTTATAGCCTGAGTAGCCATCCAAAAAGCAGTAATAATCATGACCTGCTAGTCTTTCTAGCATCCGGTCTATGAATAGTAAAGGAAAATGATCCTTTCTGGTGGCTGTATTGAGCCTTCTGTAGTCAATACACATGCGCCACCCTGTAACTATTCTTGTAGGAACCAGTTCATTTTTTTCATTATGAATCACTGTCATGCCTCCCTTTTTTGGGACGACTTGGACAGGGCTCACCCAGGGGCTATCAGAAATAGGATAAATAATCCCAGCCTCTAGTAATTTGGTGACCTCTTTCTGCACCACTTCCTTCATGGCTGGATTTAGCCGCCTCTGTGGTTGAACCACTGGTTTGGCATTATCCTCCAATAAGATTTTGTGCATGCATCTAGCTGGGCTTATGCCCTTAAGGTCACCTATGGACCACCCAAGAGCTGTCTTGTGTGTCCTTAGCAGTTGAATAAGTGCTTCCTCTTCCTGTGAATTTAAAGCAGAGCTTATGATTACTGGAAAAGTGTCACCTTCTTCCAGAAATGCATATTTCAAGGATGGTGGTAATGGCTTGAGCTTGGGTTTAGGAGGTTTTTCCTCTTCCAGAAGAGATTTCAGAGGCTCTTTCATGTCCTCTAAATCCTCCAAGTCAGGCTGAACATCTTTAAAGATGTTTTCCAACTCTGATTCGAGACTCTCAGCTATGTTGATCTCTTCTACTAAAGAGTCAATAAGATCAACTTTCATGCAGTCTTTTGATGTGTCAGGATGCTGCATGGCTTTGACAGCGTTCAACTTAAACTCATCATCATTGACTCTCAGGGTTATTTCCCCCTGTTGGACGTCAATGAGGGATCGTCCAGTTGCTAGGAAGGGCCTTCCTAGAATGAGAGTAGCACTCTTGTGCTCCTCCATTTCCAGCACAACAAAGTCAGTGGGAAAGGCGAATGCCCAACTCTGATAATCATGTCTTCAATCACGCCTGATGGGTATTTAGTGGGGCCATCAGCAAGTTGGAGACATATCTGGGTTGGTTTAACTTCTTCAGTTAAGCCAAGCTTTCTGATAGTGGATGCAGGTATTAGGTTGATGCTTGCCCCAAGATCGCATAAAGCTGTCTTGGTGCATTGACCTTCTAATATGCATGGTATCAGAAAACTCCCAGGATCTTTAAGCTTCTCAGGAAAGCTTTTCAGAATGACTGCACTACATTCTTCAGTGAGGAAAACTCTTTCTGTTTCTCTCCAATCCTTTTTATGACTCAAGATTTCTTTCATGAACTTGGCATAAGAAGGTATTTGCTCAAGTGCTTCTGCGAATGGAATCTTTATTTCAAGAGTCCTGAGGTAATCTGCAAAGTGAGCAAATTGCTTATCCTGCTCCTCTTTCCGGAGTTTTTGAGGATAAAGTATCTTGGCTTTATATTCCTCAACCTTAGTTGCTGCAGGTTTGTTGCCTACAGAAGTGGTTGAAGAAGCCTTTTTAGAGGGGTTGTTATCAGCATTTGTGTGTGTCTGATCCCTCACTGGCAATTCAGTGTTAGGGTTAGAAGCTGGAGTGAAATTGGACGCCAGCTCCTTGTCTGTTCCTAGCGTCTGAACGCCAGAGCTGTGCCCATTTTGGGCGTTCAGCGCCAGATCTTGCCCATTTCGGGCGTTCAATGCCAGATCCTTGCCTATTTCTGGCATTGAACGCCAGTTCTGAGCATGGTCTGGGTGTTCAGCGCCAACCTTTCACCAAATTTCTGGCGGTTCAGTTCCAGAATTACTTTTCCCTGGGCTCTTACTGTCCTCAGGTGAATTTTGGGTGGTTTGCTCATTTCTTAGCTTTTTGCTGCCTTGAGGTGGGGTATTTAATGTTTTCCCACTTCTTAATTGAACTGCTTGGCATTCTTCTGTTATTTGCCTTGACAGCTGCTGCTTTGTTTGCTTAAACTGTTCTTCCATATGTATATTGGCCATTCTTGTCTCTTGTAGTCTATCTTTGAATTCGGCTAACTGCTTTGTTAGAAAGTCCAATTGCTGATTAAATTCTGCAGCTTGTTTTACAGGACTGAGTTCAGCAGTTGCTGTTTTAACCTCTTCTTTCATGGAATGGTCACTGCTTAGGTACAGATGCTGATTCCTGGCAACTGTATCTATGAGCTCTTGAGCCTCTTCAATTGCCTTTCTCATGTGGATAGATCCACCAGCTGAGTAATCTAGAGACATTTGAGCTCCTTCAGCAAGCCCATAATAGAAGATGTCTAACTGAACCCACTCTGAAAACATTTCAGAAGGGCATTTTCGTAGCATCTCTCTGTATCTCTCCCAGGCATCATAAAGAGATTCACTATCTCCTTGTTTAAAGCCTTGGATGTCCAGCCTTAGCTGTGTCATCCGTTTTGGGGGAAAGTATTGATTCAGAAATTTTTCTGTCAGCTGTTTCCATGTCCTTATGCTGGCCTTAGGTTGGTTATTCAACCACTTCTTAGCTTGATCTTTTACAGCAAATAGAAACAGTAATAGTCTGTAGACATCCTGATCTATTTCTTTATCATGTACTGTGTCAGCAATCTGTAGAAACTGTGCCAGAAACTCTGTAGGTTCTTCCTGTGGAAGACCGAAATACTGGCAACTTTGCTGCACCATGATAATGAGTTGAGGATTCAGCTCAAAGCTACTGACTCCAATGGAGGGTATGCAGATGCTACTCCCATATGAAGTAGTAAAGGGGTTAGAATATGACCCCAGAGTCCTCCTGGTTTGTTCATTTCTGCTTAGGTCCATGATGGAGAAAGGGAGATGATGTAAAATAGAGAAAATATTTTTATTTATTTATTTATTTTTTTTTTGAAAATAAGATAAAGATAAATAAAAATGGGTGAAGATTTTCGAAAAATTGAAGAGAGAGGAAGTGGTCAGGAAATATTATTTTGAAAAAGATATGATTTGGAAAAGATTTTAAGTTTTGAAAAAAAATCTGAATTTTAGAAATAAATTTCGAAAATTTGTTTTAGAAATAGAGAGAAAAGATATTTTTGAATTTAGTGAGGAAAGAGAAAACAATGAAATAGTACAAGATTTAAAATTTTTAGATCTAATGCTCCTAGTTTTCGAAAATTTTGGAGGGAAAACACCAAGGAACACCAAACTTAAAAATTTTAAGATCAAGACACAAGGAAAACTCAAGAACACTTTGAAGACTCACAAGAACACAAGAACATGAAGAACACCAAACTTAAAATTTTTAGAAAACCAAACTAAAATTTTCGAAAAACACAGAAAAATCAACAAGAAAACACCAAACTTTAAAGTTTGGCACAGGATTTAATAGAAAATTTTTTTTGAAAAAGATTTTTTAAAAAAAAAAAAGAGAATAAGGATTCTAGAATTTTAACACGACAATAATAAGAGACTCTAAATTAAAAAGGGAAATTTTTCCTAATCTAAGCAACAAAATAAACCGTTAGTTGTCCAAACACGAACAATCCCCGGCAACGGCGCCAAAAACTTGGTGCACGAATTGTGAATCACACTTTTCACAACTCGTACCACTAACCAGCAAGTGCACTGGGTCGTCCAAGTAATACCTTACGTGAGTAAGGTTCGAATCCCACAGAGATTGTTGGTTTGAAGCAATCTATGGTTATCTTGCAATTCTTAGTTAGGAAGTCAACTGTATTTATCAGTTAAATTGTGAATAAACAAGAGAGCATGGGTTAAAAGTTACTTGTTATGCAGTAATGGAGAATATGTTGGAGTTTTGGAGATGCTTTGTCTTCTGAATCTCTGCTTTCCTCTGTCCTCTGATTCACGCACGCACATCCTTCTATGGCAAGCTGTGTGTTGGCGCATCACCGTTGTCAATGGTTACATCCCCTCCTCTTGTGAAAATGATCCAAATGCTCTGTCACAGCACGGCTAATCATCTGAGGTTCCCGATCATCCTGGAATAAGATTCACCCTCCTTTTGCGTCTGTCACTACGCCCAGCACTCGCGAGTTTGAAGTTCGTCACAGTCATTCAATCCCTGAATCCTACTCGGAATACCACAGACAAGGTTTAGACTTTCCGGATTCTCATGAATGCCGCCATCAATCTAGCTTATACCACGGAGATTCTGATTAAGGAATCTAAGAGATATTCATTCAATCTGATGTAGAACGGAGGTGATTGTCAGACACACGTTCATGGATTGAGGAAGGTGATGACTGTCACTGATCATCACCTTCTTCATAGTTAGGCGCGAATGGATATCTTAGATAGGAACACGCATGTTTGAATGGAAAACAGAAATACTTGCATTAATTCATCGAGACACAGCAGAGCTCCTCACCCCCAACAGTGGAGTTTAGAGACTCATGCCGTCAAAGAGTACAAAGTTTAGATCTAAAATGTCATGAGATGCAAAATAAGTCTCTAAAAGTTGAGTAAACTATGATGGGTGGTGTAGAGATCCACTTCTGGGGCCCACTTGGTGTGTGCTGGGGCTGAGACTTGAATAATTCGCGTGCATAAGGCTGTTTTGGGCGTTCAACGTCAGGTTTGGATCCATTTCTGGCATTGAACTCCAACTTTTGATCCTTTTCTGGCGCTGGACGCCAGAATTGGGCAGAGAACTGGCGTTGAACGCCAGTTTACGTCATTTATCCTTGAGCAAAGTATGGACTATTATATATTGCTGGAAAGCCCTGGATGTCTACTTTCCAACGCAATTAGAAGCGCGCCATTTTGAGTCCTGTAGCTCCAGAAAATCTACTTTGAGTGCCGAGAGGTCAGAATCCAATATCATCAGCAGTCCTTTTTCAGCCTGAATCAGATTTTTTCTCAGCTCCCTTAATTTCAGCCAGAAAAATACCTGAAATTACAGAAAAACACACAACTCATAGTAAAGTCCAGAAATATGAATTTTTCCTAAAAACTAATGGAAATAAACTAAAAACTAACTAGAATATACTAAAAACTATATAAAATTTACCCCAAAAAGCGTATAAAATATCCGCTCATCAAGATCCAAGTATGAATAGTTTCTATTCCAAGATAACTACCCAATTGGATGAAGATCGAAAGCTTTCAAGTAAAATCAAGAGAAAAGATAGAAGAAGAATAATGAAAACTAGTATTGATCCATCAAATTACAACAGAGCTCCCTAACCCAATGAAAGGGGTTTAGTTGTTCATAGCTCTGGAAAATGAAAACAAAGATGGAGAATACATGATGAAAACTAGAAGAGCAGAGAAAGTGAAATACAGGGAGTAGTTCTATCCTATTTTCCAACTCCCCGGAACTCTCCAAATAATTCAAAGCTACTCCTATATATACTACTCTTCTCATCTTCTAGTTGGCTCTTCAAGTCTTGGGCCTTTGGATATTGAGTTTGAAGCATTTCTCCTCTTCATTTGGGCTTGGCTTTACTTGTAGAGAGAAAGTGTGAAGTGGGCTGAGATTTTAGCTCAGGACGTTAGGGTTGTTAACGTTTAGTGAAAATATGATTTCGAGAACGTTAGTGTCAATCAACTTTCTCACTAATGTTCCTAAGTAAAGCAACGTTAACCTCAACATTAGTGGCACAAACGTTGCCACCAACGTTGCCTCTAGGTCCTTCGCACACGTTATTGGGACTTAACTTTCCCAATAATGTTGAAAAGCCCCTATTGCTCCTACGTTAGAGCCCACGTTAACTTAGTTAACATGGCTCTTTAACGTGGGCTTGCCATCCTTCGAGAACGTTAGTGACATTCAACATTGTCACTACCGTTCCAATGTGCCCCCATGTCTTACGTTAGAGTCCACGTTAACTAGGTTAACGTGGCTTATAACGTGGCCATGCTTAGCTATACCCAACGTTAGTGACAATGTTGAGTGTCACTAACGTTGGCTCATCATTCACTCATCCACGTTAGCTTCCACGTTAACTAAGTTAACGTGGGAGTTAACGTAGCTCATAGTGGCTTGTGTGGCTCCTTCCAACGTTAGTGACAATGTTGAGTGTCACTAACATTGGCCATCACCTTCTTCTCTTATGTTAGCCTCCACGTTAACTAAGTTAACGTGGAAGTTAACGTGGCTCCTTGGGGTTGTGTGGTTGCTTCCAACATTAGTGACTGTAAAATGCACAATGTATGCTTGAATCAAGGTGTAAGTGAATATCTACCCAAAACTAGCTTATTTCCTAAGAAAATGCATGAAACTACCCTAAAAACAGTAAAAAAAAGGTCAGTGAAATTGGCCAAAATGCCCTGGCATCAATCTTCTATGATGGTCTGTCTGAACTGTCCAAGATGTCATTGGACAGCTCTGCTGGAGGATCTCTTCATCTGAAGAAGACGCCTGAAGAAGCCCAGGAACTCCTTGAAATGGTTACAAATAACCAATTCATGTACGCTTCTGATAGGAATCCTGTGAATAATAGGACAAATCAGAAGAAAGGAGTTCTTGAGATTAATACTCTGAATGTCATATTGGCTCAGAACAAAATATTGACTCAGCAAGTCAATATGATTTCTCAGAGTCTGTCTGGAATGCAAGCTACATCAGGCAGTACTAAGGAGGCTTCTTCTGAAGAAGAAGCCTATGATCCTGAGAATCCTGGAATGGAAGAGGTGAATTACATGGGAGAACTCTATGAAAACACCTATAATCCTTCATGGAGAAATCATCCAAATCTCTCATGGAAGGACTAACAGAGGCCTCAACAAGGCTTCAACAACAGTAATGGTGGAAGAAATAGGTTTAGCAATAGCAAGCCTTTTCCATCATCTTCTCAGCAACAGACAGAGAATTCTAAGCAGAGGCACTCTGACTTAGCAACTGTAGTCTCTGATCTATCCAAGACCACGCTCAATTTCATGACTGAAGCAAGGTCCTCCATTAGAAATTTGGAGGCACAAGCGGGTCAGCTGAGTAAGAAAGTTACTGAACTCCCTCCAAGTACTCTCCTAAGCAATACAGAAGAGAACCCAAAGAGAGAATGCAAGGCCATAAACATGTCCCACATGGCCGAATGCACAAAGGAGGGAAAGGCAGTGATTTCCACCGAGGAAGACCTCAATGGACGTCAACTGGCCTCTAAGGAGTTCCCTAATGAGGAACCATGGGAATCTGAGGCTCATACAGAGACCATAGAGATTCCATTAAATTTCCTTCTGTCATTCATGAGCTCTGATGAGTATTCTTCCTCTGAAGAGGATGAAGATGTTACTGAAGAGCAAGTTGCTAAGTACCTTGGAGCAATCATGAAGCTAAATGCTAAGTTATTTGGTAATGAGACTTGGGAGAATGAACCCCCCTTGCTCACCAAAGAACTGGATGACTTGACTAGGCAAAGATTACCTCAGAAGAGACAGGATCCTGGAAAGTTCTCAATACCTTGTACCATAGGCACCATGACCTATGAGAAGGCTCTGTGTGACCTGGGGTCAAGTATAAACCTCATGCCACTCTCTGTGATGGAGAAGCTAGGGATCCTTGAGGTACAAGCTGCAAGAATCTCACTAGAGATGGCAGACTATTCAAGAAAACAGGCTTATGGACTTGTAGATGATGTCTTGGTAAAGGTTGAAGGCCACTACATCCCTGCTGATTTCATAATCCTAGACACTAGAAAGAGTATGGATGAAATCCTCATCCTTGGCAGACCCATCCTTGACAGAGGAGAATTGGTCCTTCAAGTGAATAAGGACTCCCTTGTGTATAAAGCTCAAGGATCTCCCTTTGTAACCATGGAGAGGAAGCATGAAAAGCTTCTCTCAATGCAGAGTCAAATAGAGCCCCCACATTCAAACTCTAAGTTTGGTGTTGGAAGGCCATCATCATGCTCTGAGCATCTGTGAGGCTCCATGAGAGCCCACTGTCAAGCTATTAACATTAAAGAAGCGCTTGTTAGGAGGCAACCCAATTTTATTTAATTATATCTATTTATTTTCTATTATTATTTTATGTTTTCTATAGGTTGATGATCAAGTGAAGTCACAAAAACAACTGAAAAAGAAAAAACAGAATGCAAAACAGTATTAAAAATAGCACACCCTGGAGGAGAAGCTTACTAGCATTTAAACGCCAGTAAGGGTAGCAGAATGGGCGTTAAACACCCAGTCTGGCACCATTCTGGGCGTTTAGCACTAGAAATGGGCACCAGACTGGCGTTTAACGCCAAAAGGGGCACAGAGCTGGCGTTTAACGCCAGAAAAGGGAGAAAAGCTGGCTTTGAAATGCCAGAAAGAGGAGAATAGCTGGCGTTAAACGCCAAAAATAGGCAACAACCTGGCGTTTAATGCCAGAATTGGCAATCAAAGGGGTATTTACACGCCAACATGGTGCAGGGATGAAAAATCCTTGACACCTCAGGATCTGTGGACCCCACAAGATCCCCACCTACCTCAACTCTCTCTCTCTTCTTCACACCTTCCCATAACACCCTTCCCCAAATACCCTTCATCAATCACCTCAATACCTCTTCCCCAAAAACCCCTCACCTATCAAATCCTAGGGTTTACAGAAATCAGTAAATGATGCAGAAATCCACTTCCGGACCCACTTATTGTATGCTTGGACTGATCATTGAAGCTTTCATATGTAGAGACTTTTCTTGGAGTTAAACGCCAGCTTTGGTGCCAGTTTGGGCGTTTAACTCCAGCTTTTATGCCAGTTCTGGCGTTTTGACGCCAGAATTTTTATGCTGACATGAAACGCCATTTTGGGCCATCAAATCTCGGGCAAAATATAAACTATTATATATTTCTGGAAAGTCCAGGATGTCTACTTTCCAACGCAATTGAGAGCGCACCAATTGAGTTTCTGTAGCTCCAGAAAATCCACTTCGAGTGCAGGGAGGTCAGAATCCAACAACATCTGCAGTCCTTTTTCAGCCTCTGAATCAGATTTTTGCTTAGGTCCCTCAATTTCAGCCAAAAAATACCTGAAATCACAGAAAAACACACAAACTCATAGTAAAGTCCAGAAATGTAATTTTTATTTAAAAACTAATAAAAATATAATAAAAAGTAACTAAAACATACTGAAAACTACCTAAAAACAATGCCAAAAAGCATATAAATTATCCGCTCATCAGCTAACAATGGAAGATAAAAGGTAAGCTATTTGGGTAAGTGAGCTATTTGAAACAATGGCCTCAATCATATAAATGCATGTATACACAAAATAATGGACATATAGAATTAAACAAATCAAATATTACAATCATAGAAAGAGGATGATGCACACAAGAATGAAAATAAGTGGCTATATGATGTAGCCACACAATTAGGCTCAAATCTCACATGCTTGTGTTCTTAGCTCAAAAACATGATCCACAATTGTATAATTCAAGCAAGTTCTAAAATTTTTTTTTTTCAATCAATTGGGTGCCCTATAGATAAAATCCTTGGAAAATATCATGATTTTGACTAAGCTTAATATATACATGTGCAATGCAACCAAAAATCCTAAAAGACCTAAAAATGAAATACAAAATTGTTGGGATTAGAAACTTGTCACCCAATAATGCCGAGCAGTCAGACGACCTTCCCACACTTAAAATTTTGCACCGTCCTTGGTGCATCCAAAGATGAACAAGGGAGTATGGCGACTCTCCGAGTTGCCACCTTCATCTGGTAGGTCAACCGGCTGCTGTGTGTTCTTCATCCCACTTCCATTTTTGCTTATGGTTCATCGATCATGAAAAACAAAACAAACACCGTAAGATGAGAAAATACAAAAGCAAGGAAGCGTGAATTGTTGGGATGAGGTAAGAACCACTAGAATAGAGTGAGTGAATTATTGTGACATTGATGAAAAATAAGTGTGTGGGTTCTAAAATTGTGCGCGGTTTAGAACGCACACACTAGTACAAAAAGTTATGTCACAATTACACAAAAGAAAACATGCACTTCACTCATTCTAGTGTGCTTGAGATACTTTAAAAGACTTGTAGGTTAAAGCAACCCAACAAGTAGTGAAGAAGCATATATAAAAGCATTCAAGCAAAAATCAAGCAATTGTGAAATTGGATAATGAATGGACATAGATTGATGTGTAAGTAACTTGGTGAATAAAATGGTATAGAGAGCTCACACATCAAAAATTGACACATATTGAAGTTGTTACAATACCTAAGTGACATAGAGGTGAAACACATGGATGCTATGGAACTTAGGAAAAAGGATATAGAAGTCAAAAATCATTTCACATAGCAAGCATGGTCCACAAAGCTTGAAAAGCTCAAAAATACGTCACTAGGTAAGCTTTGATCCAATTTCACAATTCTACAATCTCAATGCATGAAATAAGTGATGTGAATAAAGGCAAACCATAAATAAGCATCACCTAAAAAAAATGCAATGATAATATACAATTGCCTAACAATAGATGATGAATGCATAGTGGCCAAAACATGCAATTCAAAGAGGTAAGATGCATGAAGGCAATGTAACACGTACTTGGTATTCAAAAGCATTAAACATGAAAAGTTACGAACCAAGTAACCAAATACAACCTCAAAAAAGAAATCCAACAAGTACAATTAACAACAATGATGTTAAACTAACATCCTATCAATAAGCAGCAGTAAATAGTAAACAAGATTAGTAATCCAACATTTATAATGTATGGGAAGTGAAAAAATTCAATCCACGCGTACGCGTACATGATGTGTGCGCGTGGATAGCCGAAATTGCTTGATTCACGCGTACGCGTGAAGCACGCGTGCGCATGGATGGTGCTATATTTTTCAAAATTTTTCTATGCTTTTGCACCAAACCAAGCATTCAAAACCTCCAAACAGCTACCAAAACATCATAAAACCTTATTTAACCTACTAGACTCCCAGATAAACCCAACTAAGCAATCAAATCATGAAATTAAACTAGTTTTACCAATATATACAAAAGAGAAAAAGGAAAGAGTTTACCATGGTGGGTTGTCTCCCACCTAGCACTTTTGTTTATTGTCCTTAAGTTGGACTTATGGGGAGCTCCTCATCAAGGTGGCTTGTGCTTGAATCCATCCTTGAACATCCAACCAATGCTTGGACTTCTATTGTGCTTCATCATTCAAGGTTAATAACTCCAAGCTTTGATGGATTTTTTCACAAACCATAGGCTCCCAAAGTTGATCTTCCTTGTGCGATCCGGAATCCCACACTTTGTTTTCACACCTGTCCTTGAGTTGATCATGGTGATTTTCTCCGGGTGACAAGAGAGATGAATTCTCACGGAAGCACCAAGCTATCCTCCTAGACCCATTCAATTGAGCACTACACCAATCCATGCTTCTCAAATTTGAGCTTCCAACCATAATGAGCCTAGACTTACAACGCCAACCACTAAACATCCTCCTCTTATGCTTAATTCCACAAAGGGCCCTAAGTTGGCCATCCGTCTCAAGCAAACCATACTCAAATGGGATAATAAACCTAAGAGTTAGAAGTTTTACCCACTCAAATGAAGGATTAGATGACAACCTAGGTGGAAGAGTTCCCAATGATCTTGACAAGGCGCGCTCTACTCCCGTCCATCCTTTTTGGAAAGCTTCCACCACTTGGCAAGATACTTCATGCTCTACCTCTTGCCAAGCTTCCTCAAGTTCACATTCTTCTTCACCAATGTCCTCTAGCTCTTCCCCATCACTCAAATCATACATAGGAGGTTGAGTGAAATCTACCTCATCATCAATTCCGAGCATAGTGGGGAAGGATTCTTCAAGCTCAAAAGGATCATATGTTGGTATGGAATCATCATAAATAGGAGGGCCTATTACTTGGGACACTTCTTCTAGTTCTTCAATCACATTGTGCTTTGGAGGTTGTGCACTCTCCTCCTCAACATCAACTTCGAACTTCATAGAAGAAGGCTCTTCAATTTGTGCTTCCTCTATGTACTCAACATATCCTAAGGCTCCAACCACTACTTCCTTTTGTTCAATAATCTCTACCTCCTCCTCTTGTTGCATTTCTTTCTTTAATTCCTCTTCTTCACCTTAGAGCTTCAAGTTCACTCCCTCACTAAGCTCCTTGGTTGCTTCTCCACATTTAACAATAGGAGTGCCTTGATCACATAGGCTTAGGCAGGATGAGACTATGTTGCCAATGGCTTCTACCATGATAGCCATTGTCGCTCTTAACTCCTCAAACTTCTTTTCATCCTCCTCATGTCGCCTTAAGATATGAGATTCAAGATCTCTCAATTCTAGCATGGAGGCTTCATCGGGAGGTGATGGTGGAAGAGAAGGTTCATTATTTGAGGGAAGGTTGTTATAATTGGAAGGTGGTTCATATTGGTGAAATTCTTGAGGTGGTTTGTGTAGAATTTATGGTTCTTGGGAGTATTGGTGTTGGAATGGTGGTGGCTCTAGATATGGTTCATATGGTGGTTGGTATGGTGGGTGTGGGTTAGGATCATATGGAGGTGAATGGTGGTATGAGGCTTGTAAGTATGGTGGAGGGCTATATTGAGGAGGGGGTTCATATGTATGTGGTGGTTGTGGTTGACAATCACAATAAAGGTCATCACATACATTAGATTGGTGTGAATTAGAATAAGGAGTATACCTATAAGAATCCGAAGAGTAGTCACGTTGGGGTGGTGCTTGGACGGCTCGGGTGGCAATAAATGCCCTTTGGTTGTCGCGCATCTCCGTGAGGATAGTAGTCATGTCCTCAATTACTCTTGCCAAAATTTGATCTCCAATTTATTGATGCATGTTATCATTGTAAATTCTATCTCCTACAACATAGTTTGAACCAAACTCATAGCCAAAGTGATGAAAATTCATGGTGATAAGAGAAAACAAAAACAAATTCTAATAAGAAACAAAGAAAACCAAATCCTAAAACTAACGAAGACTAACAAACAAAACCAAAAATCAAGTTATTCACAATATAAACAATAGCCAATAATGTAAGACCATTGCAACTCCCCGGCAACGGCGCCATTAATTTTATGCGAGGAATTGTTGTCGGTCTAGATTTTCTTCTTAAAGAAAGGGGTTACTTCGTTGTAAGCATAGCTCCAAACCAACAAACAACTCTCACATCAAATTAAAATATGGTTTTGTCACATGTACAAAACCCCAAATAAGAATTAACCGAAGTATTTAGACTTCGGGTCATCTCACGAGGAATTGCAATGAAGTGTATGCTTATTGGCTATGAAGGAACAAGGGGGTTTAATTTATAAGGGCGAAAAATAAATGGCAAGAAAAGTAGATCAAGCAAGTATTTAAAGAAGACAAGTAAATAAGAAGAAGCAAGTAATAAAGAGAGACATTCATGGCAAGAATTGATATCATAGGCTTTCTATCCCAGTCATACAATGATTAATTCATCTTATTTAGTCAACTCCAACAAACGGAAGAAGGTATCATGTCATCTTCACATAGGGAGAATGTCAAACAAGACTAATCAATCATATCACAATTATAAACAAGAATTTATCTCATTACGTCATCCCCGAAGATGGAAGAAGGTATCATATTATCTTCACACTCGAAGAAAGTCTAACAAGACTAGCTAATATCAATCCAAAAGTCCTTATCAACTCACTAAGTGAATTAGCAATGTTTTAGAGTTAATGGAAACAATACTAGCTAACAACTCTAGATCACCAACATGAGTTGGGTTTCCATGACTCAAGATTGCCTAATTACTCTTTCCAAGCCAAGAATGCTCAAAATCTACTCTAAAGCCCAACCAAGAATTTTGTCAAACACTTGGTGGGTATAAATGGAAAGCATGGTAAATATGCAAGAATAATAAATCTACCAACTACCAATAGCAAGGAAAGTAATTTCACAACTCAATTCATCAATAAAAAGAAACATCAACATCAAATTGCATTAAATGTAAACCAAATCTAACATGAGTATTCATAAACATGAAAGAGAGCAAAGAGGGAAATTAACACTACAAACCATGAGAATAAAAGAGTAGAAGCAAGAATTCATAAAGGAAATAAGATGAAAACATGAGATTGAACCTAGATCTAGAAGAGATTAACTTAACCTAACCTAATTCTAGAGAGAAGAAGGAGCTTCTCTCTCTAGAAACTACTCTACATGATGCTAACACTTCAAACAATTGCTCTCCACTTCGCCCAAGCTTGAATTCTGCATGAAATAGCATTAGAAATAAGTTGGATTGGACCCAAAATGCTCTACAAATCGCTGGCCACAATTTCACTTTAGTGAATCACATGCTCCATCAGTGTGCACACGTACAGTGCATGTCCATGCCCTTAAACGCGAAGCAACTATGGTAAATTTTATATCATTTTGAAGCCCCAGATGTTAGCTTTCCAACGCAACTGAAACTGCCTCATTTGGACCTCTGTAGCTCAAGTTATGGTCGATTGAGTGCGAAGAGGTCAGACTTGACAACTTTACGGTTCCTTCATTTTTTCATGAATGGAACTAAAGTGGATTGAATGGAACTAAACAAACACATCAAGGCATCGAATGGAACTAAAGTGGATTGAATTTAGCTATTTTAAGGCCTAAAAAGCATGTTTTTAAATTTAAGCACAAATTTAGGGAGAATTACAAAAACCATGCTATTTCATTGAATAAATGTGGGAAAAAGTGATAAAATCCCCTAAAATATGCACAAGATAAACCACGAAATCAGGGTTTATCAGTCGGCGGCTAGATTTGTCTTGGTGGACAAGAGCATAATAACCGTGACGGGTATTGCGGAAGATGTGTTGGTCAATATAAATGGTTTGATATTTTCAATTGATTTCTATATCATTGAGATGCCACCCAGTGAATTCGAAAGGACATCATCTATCCTACTTGGGAGGCCATTTTTGAGGACCTCTAGATTCAAGTTGGATGCCCATTCGGGAGCCTACTCATTTGAGATAGATGGGAAAGTTGTAAGTTTTAGCCTAGAAGAAGCAATAAGGCACCCACCGGAGAACTATTCCATATTCCGGTGTGATTTAATTGACAACATTGTGGCCGAAGTGCATTATGCAAAGCTAGATGAGAAACATGTGATTGAAGAAAATAGTGAAGACCCAAGTGAAGAAGTTCAAGTGACAGGCCAAGAGCAAAAGCTAGAATTGAAGCCACTACCACCCCACCTAAAGTACTCATACCTTGATGAAGCCCACAAGTTCCCGGTGATTATAGCAAGGGAACTAGACCCTCAACAAGAAGAGAAGCTGTTGTGTGTTTTGAGGAAGAACAAAAGGGCAATAGGTTGGAGCTTGGCGGATCTCGTGGGGATAAGTCCCCATGTGTGTGAGCACCGGATCTTTTTAGAGGAAGAAGCTAGACCCGTAAGACAACCTCAAAGATGATTGAATCCTACTATTTTGGAGGTTGTCAAGAAGGAGGTAACACGGTTACTTGAGGCAGACATCATCTACCCCATTTCGGATAGTGAATGGGTGAGTCCTGTTCAAGTTGTGCCAAAGAAGTTCGGAGTAACCACAATCAAGAATGAAAGCGGGGAGCTCATAGCAACACGGGTGCAAAACTCTTGGCAAGTATGCATAGACTACCAAAGGTTGAACTCGGCCACTAGAAAAGATCATTTTCCACTTCTGTTTATCGATCAAATGCTCGATCGATTATCCGGTAAATCCCATTATTACTTTCTAGATGGCTATTCGGGGTACTTCTAAATACACATTGCTCTAGAGGACCAAGAAAAAACAATATTTACTTGCCCTTTTGGAACTTATACCTACAAGCGTATGCCATTCGGCTTATGTAATGCACCGGCAACTTTCCAAAGGTGCATAATGAGCATATTTTCGGATTTTCTAGAGCAATGCATGGAGGTATTCATGGATGACTTCACGGTATATGGTGATTCTTTTGATCATTGATTGGACAACCTTGAAAAAGTCTTGGAAAGATGTACTAAAACTAACCTTATCTTGAATTTTGAGAAGTGCCATTTCATGGTTAGGCAAGGGATTGTTTTAGGACATATTGTTTCCAAGGATGGTATTTCCGTAGATCCGGTAAAGATTAATGTTATATCTAGCTTGCCTTACCCTTCCTCCGAGAGGGAAGTCCGTTCTTTCCTTGTACATGCAGGATTTTATCGAAGGTTTATAAAGGACTTTAGCAAGGTAGCATTGCCTCTCTCAAGGTTGTTGCAAAAGGACATTAAGTTTGATCTAAGCAAGGAATGCATGGAGGCTTTTGATAAGCTCAAGGTAGCATTGACCCAAGCTCCCATCGTGGGAGGGCCGGATTAGAGTCGGCCATTCGAGATAATATGTGATGCTTCTAATTTTGCCGTGGGAGCCGCGTTAGCACAACGCGAGGGTAAGATTTCATATGTCATAGCCTATGCATCAAAAATACTAGATGGAGCCCAATCCAACAACACTACCACCGAAAAAGAACTTTTGGCCATAGTTTTTGCCTTGGACAAGTTCCGAGCATATCTACTTGGTTCAAAGGTGGAAGTGTACTCGGATCATGCGGCGTTAAGGTATTTGTTGGCTAAGAAGGAATCCAAACCGAGATTGATTAGATGGGTTCTATTGCTGCAAGAGTTTGACTTGGAAATTAAGGATAGGAGTATGATGAGCAGATAATTTATACGCTTTTTGGCATTGTTTTTAGGTAGTTTTTAATATGTTTTAGTTACTTTTTGTTATATTTTTATTAGTTTTTATGCAAAAATCACATTTCTAGACTTTACTATGAGTTTGTGTAATTTTTTGTGATTTCAGATATTTTCTGGCTGAAATTGAAGGACCTGAGCAAAATCTGATTCAGAGGTTGAAAAAGGACTGCAGATGCTGTTGGATTCTGACCTCTCTGCACTCGAAGTGGATTTTCTGGAGCTACAGAAGCCCAATTGGCACGCTCTCAATTTCTTTGAAAAGTAGACATCCTGGGCTTTCCAGCAATATATAATAGTCCATACTTTGCTCGAGTTTGGATAACGCAAACTAGCGTTTAAACGCCAACTTTCTACCCTATTCTGGCGTTAAACGCCAGAACTGGCATAAAAGCTGGAGTTAAATGCCCAAACTGGCACCAAAGCTGGTGTTTAACTCCAAGAAAAGCCTCTACATGTGAAAGCTTCAATGCTCAGCCCAAGCACACACCAAGTGGGCCCGGAAGTGGATTTCTGCATCTTTTACTCATTTCTGTAAACACTAGGTTACTAGTTCATTATAAATAGGACCTTTTACTATTGTATTTTCATCTCTGGAACATATTATGTAACTTTTATGTTCTGAGACCTCCATGGGAGGCTGGCCATTCTGCCATGTCTACCCTATTTTCACCTATGTATTTTCAATGGTAGAGTTTCTACACTCCATAGATTAAGGTGTGGAACTCTGCTGTTCCTCATGAATTAATGCAAAGTACTATTGTTTTTCTATTAAATTCAAGCTTATTCTTATTCTAAGATGTCCATTCGCACTTCAACATGATGAATGTGATGAACTAGTGACACTCATCATCATTCTCACCTATGAACGCGTACCTGACAACCACTTTCGTTCTACCTGAAAACAAGCTTGAATGCATATCTCTTGGGTTTCTAATCTAAGATTAGAACCTTCGTGGTATAGGCTAGAATTATTGGCAGCCATTCCTGAGATCCGGAAAGTCTAAACCTTATCTGTGGTATTGCGAGTAGGATCTGGGATGGGAAGACTGTGACGAGCTTCAAACTCGCGAGTGTTGGGCGAAGTGACAGACGCAAAAGGATCAATGGATCCTTGAAGAGAGAACTTTTGCATGGTCTAGAAATTCGTAGATAAATCCTCGTTGCAGGTATAGCTTCTAAACCAACAAAAGTCCTTTCATACAAACGTTTTGGTTGTCACAAGTAACAAACCCAATAAAATTTATAAACCGAAGTATTCAAACCTCGGGTCGTCTTCTCAAGGAATTGCAGGGAGGTGTTCTTATTATTAGTTATGGAAAACAATGTTTTTGGGTTTTGAAAGGTTTGAACATGGAAAATAAATTGCAGGAATTAATAAATTAATATCTAATAAAACTCTTGGCAAGGTATGAAAATTCGGAAGTCCTATCCTAGTTACTCTTATGAGAATTGAGTTTAACCCCACTTAGTTAACCTTTACAAAAGCAAGGGAAAGTCAAGTGGAATAATTAGTTAGATTCCCAAGTCCTAGCTAACTCCTAAGGAAAGACAAGAGTTAGTGGAATTCCAGTCAATTAGAGGAATTAATTAACAATCACGATAAGTTTAATAACTCAAGAGCCTCCAATTAATCAATTAAAGCCAAGAATATAAAAAGGCTAAATAAGAATCATAAATCTGAAATACCTCAATTGCATTTAATAAAAGGAAATTAATCCAAAAATATAAAGAGTTCATAAGCCAATTTCGCAACATAAGTAATTAAATGAGAGCATTAAAGTATCTGAAAGTAAAAGAGAAATATAAAGTAAAAGAAATATTGAACCTAATGAAGAGTTGAAATCCTAAATCCTTTAAGAGGAATCCTAATCCTAAAACCTAAGAGAGAGGAGAGAACCTTTCTATCTAAAAACTACATCTAAATTATGAAAAGTGAATAATCGAAGACTTGTTGATGAATGGATGCATTCCCCCCTTTATAGCCTCTAATCTGAGTTTTCTGGGCCAAAAACTGGGTCAAAAACAACCCAGAAATCGCCCCCAGTGATTTCTGTTATGTTCAGGTCGCGGCAAAGTGACGCGGAGGCGTCGTCCACGCGTTTGCGTGGATTGCATTTTTGCCAGGTCACGCGTCCGCGTGATCCACGCGTCCTCGTGATCCACGCGTCCGCGTGATCCACGCGTCCGCGTGATCCACGCGTTCGCATCACCTGGCGTCGGGGCAGTGATAAACCACTATTTTATGGTTTATCTTGTGCTCAATTGAGTGGTTTTTATCTACTCTTTACCCACTTATTCATACTATTTGCATGGTTTTACATTTGCCTTCCTAATTATGTGTTTTGATTGAAAACATGCTTCTTTGATCTTATATTTGCTTATTATTAATCCTCTCTTATTACCATTAGATGCCTTTATATGTGTGTTAAGTGTTTTCAGAGATTATAGGGCAGGAATGGCTTGGAGGATGGAAAGGAAGCATGCAAAAGTGGAAGGAATACAAGAAGTTGGAGAAATTGCTAAGCTGTCTAGCCTAACCTCTTCGCACTCAAACGGCTATAACTTTAGCTACAGAGGTCGAAACGATGCGGTTCTAGTTGCGTTGGAAAGCTAACGTCCGGAGCTTCGATTTGATATATAATATGCTATAGTTCTTCTGACGCTAGATGACGCGACCGCGTGATCCATGCGGCTACGTCGCAGTGACGAAAATCAGCGTGTTTGAATTCTTCTCCAGCGATTTCCAGGTTGTTTTCGACCCAGTTCGCGGCCCAGAAAACACATATTAGAGGCTATAAAATGGGGGATTACATCTATTCATAAAGAGGCTCTCATAATTCATAATTTGAGGAGTAGATGTAGTTTTTAGAGAGAGAGGTTCTCTCCTCTCTCTTAGGATTAGGATTTAGGATTTCTTTTAGTTTTAGGAGTGACTCTCAATCCTAGGTTTAATATTCCTTTTACTTTATATTCCTCTTTTTACTTTCAGATGCTTCAATGCTTGTATTAGATATGTTGCCCAATTGGCTTATGAACTTTTCATATTAAGATCTGCATATTTTATTTAATATTATTTGAGGTATTTCAGATTTAAGATTGCTTTGCTTTATTTATATTGATGCTTTCAATTTAATTTAGATATTTTTCTCCCTTTTGGCTTTGGTCAAGCGATTGGTAATACTTGAGTTATCAAACTCAGCAAGTGATTGAAATTGGCAGATTTTGCTTGAGCTAGGATTGCTCTAACACTAGTCTCTCCACAGGAGTTGACGAATCAAGCAAATCAGTCCACTTAACCTTCCTTTGTTTAATAAAGGCTGACCAAGTGGGATTAAAACCCAATTCTCTTCACACCTGATAAGGATAACTAGGATAGAAATTCCAATTCTTATACCTTGCCAAGAGATTTTATTATTATTATTTTATTTTACTTGTCATATAACATATTTCCACCTTACTTCCAAAACCCCAATTTACAAACTCATAACCAATAATAAGAACATACCTCCTTGCAATTCCTTGAGAAGCCGACCCGAGGTTTGAATACTCGGTTATCAAATTCTAAAGGGGTTTGTTACTTGTGACACCTAAAACGTTTGTATGAAAGGACTTTTGAAGGTTTAGAAACTATACTTGCAACGAGGATTTATCCGCAAATTTCTAGACCACGCAAAAGTCTTCTCATCAGGCAGCTATGGCAAATTATATATCGTTGTGAAGCCCCGAACGTTAGCTTTCTAACAGAACTAGAACCATCTCATTTGGACCTCTGTAGCTCAAGTTATGACCGTTTGAGTGCGAAGAGGTCAGGCTGGACAGCTTAGCAATTTCTTCAACTTCTTGTTTTCCTCCCTCTTTTGCATGCTTTCTGTCCATCCTCTGAGCCATTCCTGCCCTGTAATCTCTGAAAACACTTAACACACATATCAAAGCGTCTAATGGTAATAAGTGAGGATTAATAATAAGCAATTTAAAGGCCAAAGAAACATGTTTTCAATCATAGCACAAAATCAGGAAGGAAAACGTAAAACATGCAAATCATACGAATAAGTGTATGAAAGATTGATAAAATCCACTCAATTGAGCACAAGATAAACCATAAAATAGTGGTTTATCAACCTCCCCACACTTAAACATTAGCATGTCCTCATGCTAAGCTCAAGAGAAGCTATAAGATTGAATGGGGGAAGTAAGAAAGTGTGAAATGCAACCTATCTATATGAATGCAACTACATGCAAAAATGTTTATACCTACTTGGTTAAAAGTAAACAAATTCTCCAAGACAAACATAAATTGGATTCCACTAATTCAAATCACAAAATAAAGTACAAGTAAACTTGCAAGAAGAAAATAGCTCATGAAAGCCGGGAACAATGAATCGAGCATCGAACCCTCACCGGAAGTGTATACACTCTAATCACTCAAGTGTTTAAGGTTCGATTCTCTCAATTCTCTATTAACCTTGCCTTCTAAGGCTTGCTCTTTATCTAACAATCAACAAAAATTTAATGCACAAATACACATATCAAGAGGTCTTTTGAGGGTT
The DNA here is from genome assembly GCF_000816755.2 of Arachis ipaensis. Taxonomy (NCBI): domain Eukaryota; kingdom Viridiplantae; phylum Streptophyta; class Magnoliopsida; order Fabales; family Fabaceae; genus Arachis; species Arachis ipaensis. The sequence continues at coordinate 52,075,437 of NC_029786.2, read as the reverse complement.
GTAATGGGGTTAGGGTCAAGGTAGGATTGTATTTGGCCAAGTGGACAAAAATCTGAATCCTTAATTAACTTAAACTTTCCACCTAACTTTAGACAATCCATGTAATCAAAATACAAAACCTAACTGTCCATTAACCATGTTTTCCACATATTCATGCATTCTAATTTCAAGTACAGTACATATGCATTGCTTTCACTTAC
>NC_029786.2:52063350-52075230 GCF_000816755.2 Arachis ipaensis | reverse complement strand
TTTTTCTTTTGTTTTTCTCAATGCATATGATTAAATTATTGGATGCATGAATCATGTCCTAAACATTCCATTCACATTTTCAGAAAATTCTATCATACTCAATTCTCAAATCAAATGTTTCCAAATTCAACTTCCACACACTTAATTCATGAGCACTCTCACTAGTCTAAGCTAACCAAGGATTCAAATTAAGGACATTATTGTTTTCCGCTTAAAGTTAATGATGTGCTAAAGTAAAGAACAAAGGGGTATAATAAGCTCAACATTGGTTTGCAAAGAATAATGAAAGGGTAAGGCCATATGGGTATGTAAGCTCAGTGAAACAAAGGCCTCAATCATGTAAGTGTATGCATACATCAAATAATGAAAATATAGAATTAAGCAAGACAAAGATCACAATTTTAGAGAGAACAACACACACCAAAAATAAAATTTTGGTTGATAAAATACAACCAATCAAATAGGCTCAAAATCTCACAGGTTTTGTGTGTTCGAGCTCTAAACCATGTTCCAGAATAATATTTCTTCAAACAATTTTTTTTTTAATTTATTTCAAATTAGTGAAATGTTATAAAAAATTTCTTGAAAAAGAAAATATTACTTCAACCAAGTGGTAAAATATGCACAAAATCAAACAAATATGCAATTAAACATGCAAATGCAACAATGAGCTAACAAATAAAGTAATATATTGGTGTTGAGAAGAAAATAACTAACCCATGGAGATCGGTATCGACCTCCCCACACTTAAAGATTGCACCGTCCTCGGTGCATGCTAAGATGTACAAGTGGACGGGCTGCTCCAACTGATGCCTTTCTCTATAGATTGTGCAGATTGACTTGCTTGTCTCCCCTTTTAGAAATTTCTCCCTTTTTCCTTCTTCGGTGGCCAGCCTGAAAGAAGAGGAAAAAGAAGAAAAAGTAACCCAGAAATAAAGATAAGAAAATAAATAAAGTCTGGGTGGGTTAATGCCAAATAATGGGGGTCTTAATTACATGGTAGCTACAACATGCAAGTGAGAAAACAATAGAAGCACATGGCATACCAGTGGTGCAAAATTTGCAATAAAGGGGAGGAGTGTGGGTAATGAAAGACAGTATAAGTTCATATCAATGCAAAAAGGAGCATAGGTATAAAATATTGGCATTGATTTAAATAATATTACCCAATCAGAATAAAACAAGTCACTAAGCACCAAGAAAATACTAGAAAAGATGTAACAGTTGAATAAGAACATTTGAACACCAATGGTAAAATAATAAATTTAGAAAAGAAAATAAAAATATGCACAAAATTAAAATACAATGAATGAAAGTATGCAAATAAATTAAATAAAATAAAATGAAAGTGAAAAAGGATGAGAAGTTAAAAAGATGAAGAAGAAGAAAGTAAGAAAAGGAAGAAGAAAGAAGAAAAGATAGAAGAAATTAGGATTAGAAAAGAAAGGATAAGATAATTGGCGCTGATCTGGATAAGTTGTGCAGTGCAGGCGACGCGAGGGCGTCGGTCACACGTTCGCACGGATAGTGCGTCTATGAAGTGACGCGGACGCGTGGGTCACGCGTTCGCGTGGAGTGATTTTTGCCATTAGCGCGAGGGCAGCCTCGCGGTCGCGCAACTCTCTGTTTTAAATGCATTTTTCCAAAAATCTGGGTGACGCGGTAGCGTGGTTGACCCAATCGCGTGGGTTGCCAATATTGGAATACGACGCGGCCGCGTGGGGAACGCGTTCGCGTGGGAGGGCTTGGGCTTCCAGCACGAGTCTAGCCCCATTTCAGCCCAACATACTGCCATACACCCGTTTACGTCGATTTTACAGAGCCACACGTTCGCGTGGGAGATGCGGACGAGTGGGGAAGCTATTTTTCAAATGACGCGGCCGCGTCGACGACGCGGTTGCATCGGCGACGCGGTCACGTGGGCATATTTGTGCCTAAGGTATGCCTCCAGCCACGCTTTTGCGTGACTCTCTATTCACTTTTCTTTTCTTCCCATTGCACTTGTGACGCGGACGCGTCAGCGACGCTGCCGCGTCGCGTGCGTGCTTTTTGTTTTTTTTATTATAATAATGCAGTATGCAGAATGCAATGCTAATATGAACGTTATGCATGATTCCAGGTCCAATCAAAACTCAAAAAGAAACAAAACAGACTAGAATTAAAACTGAAAAAAAAAGGGGTGATCATACCATGGTGGGTTGTCTCCCACCTAGCACTTTTAGTTAAAGTCCTTAAGTTGGACATTTTGTGAGCTCCCTGTTATGGTGGCTTGTGCTTGAACTAGTCTTGAAACTTCCACCAATACTTGGACTTCCAATAAGCTCTATCAATACCAAATAAATTCCTCAAGCTTTGATGGAGTTCTTTACAAGCGTTGAGCTCCCAAATTTGATCCTCATATATTCCTGGATCCCAAAACTTGTTTCTACACCCGTCTTCAAGTTGATTATCATGATTCCATCTAGGTGGTTCAGCCTTAGAATTCTCACTGAAGTGTCCAAACAACTTCCCAGACCCATTCAATTGAGCTCTACACCAACCTTTGTGTTTAAACTTAAAGCTTCCAACCATAATGAACCTTGCAGGACAATTCTTACCACTGACCATCTTCCTCTTACTCTTAATGCCACAAAGAGCTCTAAGTTGACCATCCGTCTCCAGTAGCCCATATTCAAGTGGGAAGGTAAAGGTCAAGGATAAGAATTTTACCCACTTAAACGTTGTGTTGGACGGTAATGGCCTTGGGAGAGGTGTTTCTAATGAACTTGTAAGCTCCACTCCCTTGTGCTCTTTTCTGACAACTTCCACCTCCTTGTAAGCTTCTTCAATTTCAACCTCTTCCTCTTGGCAGCTTTCTTCCAATTTAATCTCCTCTTCACTGCTTTCCAAGGGCATGGGAGGTTGTGCTTCTTCTTTTTGAATCTCCATCTCTTGATCGACCTATTCCAATTCCTTAACCATGACATGCCTTGGAGGTTGTACACCCTCCTTGATGAGCGGATAATTTATACGCTTTTTGGCATTATTTTTAGGTAGTTTTTAATATATTTTAGTCACTTTTTATTATACTTTTATTAGTTTCTAAATAAAAATCACATTTCTGGACTTTACTATGAGTTTGTGTGTTTTTCTATGATTTCAGGTAATTTCTGGCTGAAATTGAGGGAGCTGAGCAAAAATCTGATTCAGGCTGAAAAAGGACTGCTGATGTTGTTGGATTCCGACCTCCCTGCACACGGAATGGATTTTTTGGAGATAAAGGATTCCAATTGGCAAGCTCTTAATTGCGTTGGAAAGTAGACATCCAGGGCTTTCCAGAAATATATAATAATCCATTCTTTGCTCAAGGATAAATGACGTAAACTGGCGTTCAACGCTAGTTCCATGTTGCATTCTGGCGTTAAATGCCAGAAACAGGTTACAAGTTGGAGTTAAACGCCCGAAACAGGTTACAACCTAGCGTTTAACTCCTGAAACAGCCTAGGCACGTGTAAAGCTCAAGTCTCAGCCCCAGCACACACCAAGTGGGCCCCAGAAGTGGATTTCTGCACTATCTATCATAGTTTACTCATTTTCTGTAAACCTAGGGTACTAGTTTAGTATTTAAACAACTTTTAGAGATTTATTTTGTACCTCATGACATTTTTAGATCTGAACTTTATACTCTTTAATGGCATGAGTCTCTAAACTCCATTGTTGGGGGTGAGGAGCTCTGCTATGTCTCGATGAATTAATGCAATTATTTCTGTTTTCTATTCAAACACGCTTGTTTCTATCTAAGATGTTCATTCGCACTTCAATATGATGGATGTGATGATCCATGACATTCATCATCATTCTCAACCTATGAACGCGTGACTGACAACCACCTCCGTTCTACCTTCGATTGAATGAGTATCTCTTGGATTCCTTAATCAGAATCTTCGTGGTATAAGCTAGAATCCATTGGCAGCATTCTTGAGAATCCGGAAAGTCTAAATCTTGTCTGTGGTATTCTAAGTAGGATTCAGGGATTGAATGACTGTGATGAGTTTCAAAATCCCAAGGGTTGGGCGTAGTGACAGACGTAAAAGGATCAATGGATCCTATTCCAGCATGAGTGAGAACCGACAGATGATTAGCCGTGCGGTGACAGCGCACCTGGACCATTTTCATTGAGAGGACAGATGGTAGCCATTAACAACGGTGATCCACCAACACACAGCTTGCCATAGGAGGAACCTTGCGTGCGTGAAGAAGAAGATAGGGGGAAAGCAGAGATTCAGAAGACAAAGCATCTCCAAAACTCCAACATATTCTCCATTACTGCATAACAAGTATTTAATTCATGCTCTTTTATTTTTCGCAATCCAAACTGATAATTATATTTGATATCCTGACTAAGAATTACAAGATAACCATAGATTTCTTCAAGCCAACAATCTTCGTGGGATTCGACCCTTACTCACGTAAGGTATTACTTGGACGACCCAGTGCACTTGTTGGTTAGTGGTACGAGTTGTGAAAAGTGTGATTTACAATTCGTGCACCAAGTTTTTGGCGCCGTTGCCGGGGATTGTTCGAGTTTGGACAACTGACGGTTTATTTTGTTGCTTAGATTAGGAAAAATTTTTCTTCTTGGTTTAGAGTCTTCTATTATTGTTTTTGGTTGAAATTTCTTTTTTTTTAAATCCTTATTTTATCTTTTTAAATTTTTTGAAAATTTTATAAACTGATAATTGAGTTTTTCTGTTTGATTTTACTTTCATATTTTAAGTTTGGTGTCAATTGCATGTTTTTATTTTCTTTTAAATTTTCGAATTTGTGTTCATTGTTCTTTCTTAATCTTCAAGTTGTTCTTGTTTATTTTCCTTGTTTAATCTTTGGTTCGTCTTGTTTTGTGTCTTTTCTTGTTTTTCGTGTGCTTTTTCAAATTTTTAGTTTTCAAAAAATTTTTATTTATTAAATACCTTATTAAAACACGTTAAATTTATAGCTCAATTGGCTAGAGTATTGTGCTTATATTCTTAGCAATTGGCTATCTCCTTTTTAAAATTTTTTCAAAAATAATTTTTCTTTAAGTAAATCTTGAGCCAAACTTTAAGTTTGGTGTTTTCTTGTTAATTTTTCTTTAGTTTTCGAAAATTTTATTTTGGTTTTCTAAAAATTTTAAGTTTGGTGTTCTTTCTTCATGTTCTTGTTGTTCTTATGATTCTTCAAAGTGTTCTTGAGTCTTCCTTGTGTTTTGATCTTAAGATTTTTAAGTTTGGTGTTCCTTGGTGTTTTCCCTCCAAAATTTTCGAAAACAAGGAGCATTAGATCTAAAAATTTTAAGTTATGTGTCTTTTGTGTGTTTTTCTTTTTCATCATAAAATTCAAAAACCAAAAAAATATCTTCTCTAACTATTTTTGAGCAAATATTTCGAAATTTTTTCAAAAAAAAATCAGATTTTTATTTTAAAATTTCTATTTTATCTTATCTTAGTTTTAAAAATTTCAAAATTCAAATTTTTTTTTCAAAAAAATCATATATTTTTCAAAATTTTATCTTATCTTATTTCAATTTTCAAATTTAAAAATCAAATCTTTTCAAAATTTAAATCTTTTTCAAATCCTTATCTTATATTGTTGACTTTTTCGAAAATTCAAAATTCAATTTTCAAATTTCAAATTTCAAATTTCAATTTTCAAAATTTCAAATTTCAAATTTAAAATTTCAAAACTTTTTAATTTAAATTCCTTATCCTCTCTTACCTAGCTTATATTATCTTTTCCGATCCCAAATCCTAAAATCAAATCTTTTTCATATCTTTTCTTTTTTTGTTTTTTTATTTTCTTACAAGTATCTTTAATTTTAAGACATATCTTTTTCAAAACTTCCTAACCAATTTCTCTCTCTTCATTTTTTATGAAAATCCTCACCCACATCTTTTTCAAATCTTTTTAATTAATTAATTTAGTTTTCAATTTTCTTTTCTTTTTTTTTCTTCTAATTTTCAAAATTATAGTCAATTTTTCATTTATTTTATTTTATTTTATTTTAATTTTGGTTTTCAAAAAAAATTATTTTATTTGCAATCTGCATCATCTCCCTTTCTCCATCATGGATCTAAGTGGAAATGAACAGTCCAGAAGGACTCTGGGATCATATGCTAATCCCACTACTACTGCATATGGGAGCAGTATCTGTATACCTCCCATCAAAGCAGGCAGTTTTGAGCTGAATCCTCAGCTCATTGTGATGGTGCAGCAAAACTGCCAGTATTCTAGTCTTCCACAGGAAGAACCTACTGAGTTTCTGGCACAATTCTTGCAAATTGCTGACACAGTACGTGACAAGGAGGTAGATCAGGATGTATACAGACTATTACTGTTTCCGTTTGCTGTAAAAGATCAAGCTAAAAGGTAGTTAAATAACCAACCCAGAGCAAGCATAAGGACATGGAAACAGTTATCAGACAAATTCCTGAATCAATATTTCCCTCCAAAAAGGATGACATAGCTAAGGCTGTAACGACCCAATTTTCAATATGTCTAGATCATACTGGTAACTGAGCGCTACCAATTTGTCTTCGTAATTATTATCTATTATTTATCATATGAGCCTGATTCGTTGTTAAACGTGTAATTAATTTGCGTGGTGTATATTTTTTTTTTGAAAACGTTTGGATTAATAGACAGAATCATTTATAATCAATTCACAACTAATAACAGATAAAATAGTTATAAACAACCACACAAAATACATCACAAGTAGTTGACAACATTCGGTGATTCAGCCTTTATTAGCATATAGACTGTTAGTTAGAACACCCCTAGATATAGCTAAATAATATCTATATACATATATATACATACAACATCCCAGGTCCTGACCTGTTCAAGAGGTCCCTAAGCTGGCACCTAGGCTAGCCTAGACTCTATACTCACCTAGTCCCTCTAAACTACTAAAGCGAGGGAAAGTACGTTCTAGGTCTTCAAAACTCAAGTCAAGTGGAATGTCATCAAAAGATAGAACATCATCTGCTATTCCTCTGCACGATCAGACTTTTCCACAGGACGTCTCTCTGGTACCTCATGAAGTAGCCATACAATAGGAATCTCGTACACAGGATTTAGGTTAAAGTACGCATACGAACGAGGTGCAGACATTGGCTGGTCTCACAGTATATACATATAATCAGAGAACGATATTCACCCTAGACTAAGAAGACTATCTAGAGCAGAATCCTCTTCTTGTGAACGGTCATCAGCGAACTATAGTAAGGTACTCTTACTTCCATCTGAAGGGGAAAGGGAGAGAGAAGGGGTAAGAACTGGGGAGTTCTTAGTAGGGTCGGGGTTATTAGTTACGTTATGAAAACTAGCTCCAATGCAAAAGTAAAAGTCCCTTCCTAACTTAAATTCTATCCTATTTATACACTTTCTATATTGAGCTTCTGTTGTGTTTCTTGGGCTTTGAGGCCTCTCTATGCTTTCCTTTTGCCTTGGGTTTATGATCCATAATCTTGATGAGGCTGTTGATCCAAATTCTATAACATTCATTGAGCCAACTTAGTGATAATCAAATAATGACACATGACTCAATAAATTGAAATTTCAGACTCATCAATCCTTCAGGCCCAATCCCATAAACGGTTGCTCTTGATAATGGACTTTTGGTTGATAATCCCGGGTTAGTTAACCTAAGTTACCAAGTGTTGAAACACTCCTTAGAACCTATTCATCCAAGCATATCCTTCATACATAAACACCACAGGCATTTGTCTCAGAAGTTCAAACCATTGGTGCCTAGCTTATTTTCTCAATTTTTTTTTCTTTTTGGTTGCCTTTTTTCAGTGGCTTTTTCTTCTTCTTTTTCTTTCTTTTTCATGGCCAAAGACATTTATTCATCAAGATCCATAGACAGTTTTCAATTTCTACATAAAAAATGATAATTTTACACTCTATGTCCAGTGATCTGACTTAAACAATCAAGCATGCATACCACCACTTAATTCTACTTGATTTGTCACTAATTGAGCCAAGTTACTTTTGTTCAAACTTTTCTTTTATTTTTGGAAACAGAACAAGCATGGCAAGCACTTGTTTAAGAAGGTGAAGTTAAATCCAAACATCTAGGCATTCATTTTATTCAAAGCAATAAACTGACACTCATACTAAAAAAAAAACTTCACATTCCAGAAAGATTCAACATTTACAGTTTAAACCAGAACACGCATGCTTTTGTTTGCCCTTTTTAAAGAATTATCAAGGAACAATACCACCTTGTGAAATTCCTTGTTTTCTCTTTGTTGCCAGAAAACAATTTGATTTCTCCTTCTTCTCCTAAATGTTGCTTCATGCTTTAAGATCCTTGTTTCCTTTCCTGCAAAGAGTGATGAAGTTGCTTGCTTCTCAAGCACTTGAGTGGTTAGCTCAACTATGTGTGGGTAAGTATCTGAGTCTTAAGTTGGTGTGTGAACACCAAACTTAGTCTCCCACTTACTTCTCTGTTCTTTGAATCCTTGAGTTCTCTTTAGAATGAAGTTGCTGCTAAGGGTTTTAAGCATTTCTGTGACTGCTTAGAATGGTTGTTCCTTTCATATAATTCAAAGGTTGTTGTGTTCAGTTGATCTTTATGGTGGAACACCAAACTTAGAGTCACACATTCCCCTTTGAATTATTGATCCACGAATCCATTGTTTGGTGTGAAACACCAAACTTAATTCTTTGCAATGCACAGAAACTACTTCACCCTTTTTATTGAAACAAATAAAAGAAATAGCAAAAGATGTCCCAAGTATAGGTTCATTAAGTCTATACTGAAACAGTTTAAATTTTCATATTATACCTAACCCTAGTCGTAACTCAAGGACTAACTATGTTGCCCTAGTTCGTTCGCTAGTCTCTGTCTGTTTCTCTGTCGTTAAAACGTTACAGACTTCTTCTTTGGTTTTTATCTTTTCTTTAACTTTTTATCTTTTATTTATCTGTGTAAGGTGAGTTGTGATTGGTTGGCTTGGAGGTGGATTAAAATAATATTAAAATATCTCTGGTGTACAACTACTAAAACTAGGTGTACCAGAACACTCGTAAAAACATCTCTAAAAATTATTTTTCTGAGCTACTAGAATAAATGACACTAGTAACATATTTATTATGAGAATAGAACATGTATAATGAGGCCTTAGCATTGCTAAATTCATCAGAGAGTGCTGGTGCTAAGCTGCACCAGTAAACCGTAAACCCGGTTAAACCGATTTTCTGTTTTTAACAAAAACAGACCAGGTAACCTTATAATGTCATTCAAGCATTTTCTAATACTAATATAATGATAATATTATACTATTATCTCTCTCCTCTCATGAATCGAGTCTGGTTCGTCAAACAGAGACTATTTACGAAAATCAGAATCAAAACTGCCAACCGATACGGTTCAAAAATTAGGTTCTTCGCGATTGCATTATCGAGCTTGCCTCAAAGGAGGTTCTAGCTTAAGGATGACATAATGATAATGAGGATTGAGATTCTTGATGATATAGCAGAGGTGTTCCCTTTACTGATCTTCTGAAGAAATCCATACTTTCAGAAAAGATCTCATGTACTCGAAAATCAGGGTTGTTACAAAGGCTGGACATCCAAGACTTTAAACAAGAGGATGATGAATCCCTTTATAATTCCTGGGAGAGGTATAGAGGGATGCTAAGGAAATGCCCCTCTGAAATGTTTTCCGAGTGGGTGCAATTAGACATCTTCTACTATGGGCTTAGAAAAGGAGCTCAGATGTCCCTAGACCACTCAGCTGGTGGATCTATACACATGAGAAAAAGTATTGAAGAGGCTCAAGAGCTTATTGATATAGTTGCTAGAAACCAACATCTGTACATAAGTAATAGGTCCTCCATAAAAGAAGAATCCAAAATAGTGTCTACTGAACTTGATCCTCCAGAACAAGTTGCTAAAATCAATCAACAATTGTGCTTTCTAACAAAACAGCTAGCAGAATTCAAGGAGATGCTACAAGACACTAAAAATGCTAATAAAAATATGGAGGCACAATTGAATCAGACAAAACAGCAATTATCAAAGCAAGTAACAGAAGAGTGCAGAGCAGTTCAATTAAGAAGTGGGAAAACATTAAATACCTCACTTCATAGCAGCAGAAAGCCAAGAAAAGAACAACTGACAGAGGATGAGCAAAATATTATTCAAAATCCCTCTGAGGACAGTAAGGGCCCAGAGAGGAACAACTCTGGTGTTCAAACACCAGAAAAGGATGCAAGGTTGGCATTAAACGCCCAACCCATGCGCAGTTCTGATGTTCAAATGCCAGGAACAGGCAAGAAGCTGGCGTCAAACGCCCAATGGAAGCTCAGTTCTGGCATTCAAACGCCAGAAACAGGTAGGAAGTTGGCGTCCAACGCCAATCAAGCTTCCAACCCTGGCATTCAAACGCCAGTGAGGGATTAGACACACACAAGTGCTGATAACAACCCCTCCAAAAAGGCTTCTCCAACCACTTCTGTAGGAAATAAACCTGCAACAACCAAGGTTGAGGAATACAAAGCCAAGATGCCTTATCCTCAAAAACTCCACCAAGAGGAGCAGGATAAGCAATTTGCTCGCTTTGCAGACTACCTCGGGACTCTTGAAATAAAGATTCCGTTTGCAGAGGCACTTGAGCAAATACCCTCTTATGCCAAGTTCATGAAAGAGATCTTGAGTCATAAGAAGGATTGGAGAGAAACTGAAAGAGTTCTCCTCACTGAGGAATGCAGTGCAGTCATTCTGAAAAACTTCCCAAAAAAGCTTAAAGATCCCGGGAGCTTTATGATACCATGCATATTAGAGGGTGATTGCACCAAGACAGCTTTATGTGATCTTGGGGCAACCATCAACCTAATACCTGCATCCACTATTAGAAAGCTTGGTTTAACTGAAGAAGTCAAACCAACCCGGATCTGTCTTCAACTTGCTGATGGCTCCATTAAATACCCATCAGGCATAATTGAGGACATGATTGTCAAGGTTGGGCCATTTTCCTTCCTTACTGACTTTGTAGTGCTGGAAATAGAGGAGCACAAGAGTGCAACTCTCATTCTAGGAAGACCATTCCTAGAAACTGGACGAACCCTCATTGACGTCCAAAAAGGGGAGATAACCCTGAGAGTCAATGAGGATGAGTTTAAGTTGAATGTTGTCAAAGCTATGCAACATCCAGACACATCAGAAGACTGCCTGAGCGTTGATATTATTGACTCCCTGGTGGAAGAGGTCAATATGACTGAGAGTCTCGAATCAGAGCTAGAGGACATTTTTAAAGATGTTTAGCTTGATCTGGAGGAACCAAAGGAAATAAAAGAACCTCTAAAAACTCCTCAGGAAGAGGAGAAACCTCCTAAACCTAAGCTCAAACCACTACCACCATCCCTGAAATATGCATTTCTGGGAGAAGGTGACACTTTTCCTGTAATCATAAGCTCTGCTTTAGAGCCACAGGAAGAGAAAGCACTAATTCAGGTGCTAAGGACACACAAGACAGCTCTTGAGTGGTCCATAAGTGATCTTAAGGGCATTAGCTCAGCCAGATGCATGCACAAGATCCTATTGGAGGATGATGCTAAGCCAGTGGTTCAACCACAGAGGCGGCTAAATCCCGCCATGAATGAGGTGGTGCAGAAAGAGGTCACTAAGTTACTAGAGGCTGGGATTATTTATCCTATTTTTGATAGCCCATGGGTGAGCCCTGTCCATGTTGTCCCGAAGAAGGGAGGTATGACAGTGGTTCATAATGAAAAAAATGAACTGGATTCCTATAAGAACAGTTACAGGGTGGCGTATGTGTATTGACTACAGAAGGCTCAATACAGCCACCAGGAAGGATCACTTCCCTTTACCATTCATAGACCAGATGCTAGA
>NC_029786.2:52050317-52063242 GCF_000816755.2 Arachis ipaensis | reverse complement strand
GCGTTTGAGACCCTGAAAGCTAAGCTGGTCACAGCACCAGTTATTTCTGCACCATATTGGACATTAACTTTGGAACTAATGTGTGATGCCAGTGACCATGCGATTGGTGCAGTATTGGGATAGAGGCATAACATGCTTCCGCATGTCATTTATTATGCTAGCTGTGTTTTAAATGATGCCCAAAAAAATTACACAACCACAGAAAAAGAGCTGCTTGCAGTGGTTTATGCCATTGACAAGTTTAGATCATACTTAGTTGGATCAAAAGTGATTGTGTACACTGACCATGTTGCTCTTAAATATCTACTCACAAAGCAGGATTCAAAGCCCAGGCTCATAAGATGGGTGCTGCTTCTGCAAGAGTTTGATATAGAAATAAGAGACAGAAAAGGGACAGAGAATCAAGTAGCTGATCACCTGTCCCGGATAGAACTAGTAGCAGGAGCATCCCTCCCTCCTACTGGGATCTCTGAAACCTTTCCAGATGAGCAATTGTTTGTTATTCAGGAAGCTCTGTGGTTTGCAGACATTGCAAACTATAAGACACAAGGTTCTCCTTCTGTAACCATGGAGAGGAAGCATGAAAAGCTTCTCTCAATACAGAGTCAAACAAAACCCCCACATTCAAACTCTAAGTTTGGTGTTGGGAGGCCACAACCAAACTCTTATTTTAGTGTTGAGAGGCCCCAACCCTGCTCTGATTATCTGTGAGGCTCCATGAGAGCTCACTGTCAAGCTATTGACAATAAAGAAGCGCTTATTGGGAGGCAACCCAATTTTTACCTATCTATGTTAATTTTCTATTTTCCATTTTTATTTTATATTTTCTTTAGGATGATGATCATGTGGAGTCACAAAAATCAAAGCAAAGTCAAAAACAGCATTAAAACAGCTCACCCTGGAGGAAGAGCTTACTGGCGTTTAAACGCCAGTAAGAAGCATCAGACTAGCGTTTAACGCCAGAAAGAAGCATCAAGCTGGCGTTAAACGCCAGAAACAAGCACCAAGTTGGTGTTCAACGCCAAGAAAAGGGAAAAGCTGGCGTTTAACGCCAGAAACAAGCAGCAGTCTGGCGTTAAACACCAGGATTGCATACTAAGGGCGTTTTGCATCCCTCAATGGAGCAGGGATGCTAAGTCCTTGACCCCTCAGGATCTGTGGACCCCACAGGATCTCTACCTACCTCACCATTCCAATTCAAACCATTCCCCTCCCATACCCACCCATTCACACACCTCCTTCTCCTCCACTTCTCCTTCTACTCCCTTCTATCTTCTTTTGCTCGAGGACGAGCAAACCTTTTAAGTTTGGTGTGGAAAAAAGCATTGCTTTTTGTTTTTCCATAACCATTTATGGCACCTAAGGCCAGAGAAACCTCTAGAAAGAGGAAAAGGAAGGCAGTTGCTTCCACCCCCCAGTCATGAGAGATAGAGAGGTTCATCTCAAGGGTCCATAGTTCAGTGGTAGAGCATTTGACTGCAGATCAAAGAGCTATGAGGAAGGAGCAACAAAGACAAGGAAGAGACATGGAGGAGCTCAAGAGCACCATTGGTTCTTCAAGAAGAGGAAGACGCCACCCTCACTAAGGTGGACCCGTTCCTTAATCTCCTTGTTCTTATTTCTCTATTTTTCGTTTACTATGCTTTATGTTTATTTATGTCTGGGTCTTATTACATGATCACTAGTATCTAAGTGTCTATGTCTTAAAGATATGAATGTCCTATGAATCTATCACCTTTCTTAAATGAAAAATGTTTTCTGAAAAAGAAAAAGAAGTACATGAATTTGGAATTTTAAAATAGTTTAATTATTTTGATGTGGTGGCAATACTTTTTATTTTCTGAATGAATGCTTGAACAGTGCATATGTCTTTTGAATTTGTTGTTTATAAATGTTAAAATTGTTGGCTCTTGAAAGAATGATGAAAAAGGATAAATGTTATATGATAATCTGAAAAATCATAAAAATGATTCTTGAAGCAAGAAAAAGCAGTGAAGAACAAAGCTTGCAGAAAAAAAAGAGAGCAAGAAAAAGAAAAAGCAAGCAGAAAAAGCCAAAAGCACTTTAAACCAAAAGGCAAGAGCAAAAAGCCAAATAGCCCTTAAAACCAAAAGGCAAGGGTAATAAAAAGGATCCAAGGCTTTGAGTATCAGTGGATAGGAGGGCCTAAAGGAATAAAATCCTGGCCTAAGCGGCTAAACCAAGCTGTCCCTAACCATGTGCTTGTGGCGTGAAGGTGTCAGGTGAAAACTTGAGACTGAGCGGTTAAAGTCGAGGTCCAAAGCAAAAACAGAATGTGCTTAAGAACCCTGGACACCTCTAATTGGGGACTTTAGCAAAGTTGAGTCACAATCTGAAAAGGTTCACCCAGTTATGTGTCTGTGGCATGTATGTATCCGGTGGTAATACTGGAAAACAGAGTGCTTAGGGCCATGGCCAAGACTCATAAAGTAGTTGTGTTCAAGGATCAACATACTAAACTAGGAGAATCAATAACACTATCTGAATTCTGAGTTCCTATAGATACCAATCATTCTGAACTTCAAAGGATAAAGTGAGATGCCAAAACTGTTCAGAAGCAAAAAGCTAATAGCCCCGCTCATCTAATTAAGACTGATCTTCATAGATGTTTTTGGAATTCATTGTATATTCTCTTCTTTTTATGCTACTTTGTTTTTAGTTGCTTGGGACAAGCAACAATTTAAGTTTGGTGTTGTGATGAGCGGATAATTTATACGCTTTTTGGCATTGTTTTTAGGTAGTTTTTAATATGTTTTAGTCACTTTTTATTATATTTTTATTAGTTTTTAAATAAAAATCATATTTCTAGACTTTATTATGAGTTTGTGTGTTTTTCTATGATTTCAGGTAATTTCTGGCTGAAATTGAGGGAGCTGAGCAAAAATCTGATTCAGGCTGAAAAAGGACTGCTGATGCTGTTGGATTCCAACCTCCCTGCACTAAGAATGGATTTTTTGGAGCTACAGGATTCCAATTGGTGCGCTCTTAATTGCGTTGGAAAGTAGACATCCAGAGCTTTCCAGCAATATAAATAGTCCATACTTTTCTCAAGGATAGACGACGTAAACTGGCGTTCAACGCCAGTTCCATGTTGTATTCTGGCGTTAAATGCCAGAAATAGGTTACAAGTTGGAGTTAAACGCTAGAAACAGGTTACAACCTGGCGTTTAACTCCTAAAACCGCCTAGGCATGTGTAAAGCTCAAGTCTCAGCCCCAGCACACACCAAGTGGGCCCCGGAATTGGATTTCTGCACTATCTATCATAGTTTACTCATTTTCTGTAAACCTAGGTTACTAGTTTAGTATTTAAACAACTTTTAGAGATTTATTTTGTACCTCATGACATTTTTAGATCTGAAATTTGTACTCTTTGACGGCATGAGTCTCTAAACTCCATTATTGGGGGTGAGGAGCCGATGAATTAATACAATTATTTTTGTTTTCTATTCAAACACGCTTGTTTCTATCTAAGATGTTCATTCACACTTCAATATGATGGATGTGATGATCCGTGACATTCATCACCATTCTCAACCTACGAACGCGTGACTGACAACCACCTCCATTCTACCTTCGATTGAATGAGTATCTCTTGGATTCCTTAATCAGAATCTTCGTGGTATAAGCTAGAATCCATTGGCAGCATTCTTGAGAATCCGAAAAGTCTAAACCTTGTCTGTGGTATTCCAAGTAGGATTCAGGGATTGAATGACTGTGACGAGCTTCAAACTCACAAGGGTTGGGCGTAGTGACAGACGCAAAAGGATTAATGGATCCTATTCCAGCATGAGTGAGAACCGACAGATGATTAGCCGTGCGGTGACAGCACACCTGGACCATTTTCACAGAGAGGACGGATGGTAGCCATTGACAACGGTGATCCACCAACACACAGCTTGCCATAGGAGGAACCTTGCGTGCGTGAAGAAGAAGACAGGGGGAAAGTGAAGATTCAGAAGACAAAGCATCTCCGAAACTCCAACATATTCTCCATTACTGCATAACAAGTATTTAATTCATGCTCTTTTATTTTTTGCAATCCAAACTGATAATTATAATTGATATCCTGACTAAGAATTACAAGATAACCATAGATTGCTTCAAGCCAACAATCTCCGTGGGATTCGACCCTTACTCACGTAAGGTATTACTTGGACGACCCAGTGCACTTGCTGGTTAGTGGTACGAGTTGTGAAAAGTGTGATTTACAATTCGTGCACCACTCCTCAACATCAAATGCAACCGTCTTGGAAGGAGGCTCTATGTCTTGACTTTCCCATGGAGGTTCAGCATCTCCCAGGTCTTCAACCACGTCTTCCTCTTCAATAATTACTGCTTTGTCCAGTAGTTTTAATATAAAATCGTACTCATCCTTGATGATTTTCTTTCCATGACAACTCCTTTCAACTATTCCTTCATCTTCAATGGTCTCTCCTATCTCCACATTTTGGGCCTCCTCTTGCTCTAAGACAAAATCAGACTCTTCCTTCACTAATTCTTCAACCACTCCTTCGACTTCAAGGGTCTTTACTACCTTCACCTTTAGGGCCTCCTCTAGCTCCTTATGAAGTATGGATTCGCGAAGATGATCCCTTCTCTCTTGTTCCATGTCAATAGCATCATTGGGATCATGTTGCTCTTGGATTGATGGATGTTGGTGCTCTTCCATAGATGGTGGTGATGGGATGGAGAGATCATTCTATGGTTGAAAAGGAAGTGCACTAGAGCTTGAGGGTTGATTGTTGAAGGTATTTGGTGGTCCGATTTGGGCGATGAGAGCTTGTATAGTAGAGTTTAGATCGGCAAGTGCTTTCTCCATGGAGGTTTGGGGTGGATAGGAGGGTTCATTTGTTGGGAGAAAGGGTTCATGGTAGGAAGGTGGTTCATCTTGATAATGATAAGGAGATGGTGTATATTGAGGTGGTGGTTCATGAGAGTAGTTGTGTTAGAATGGAGGTGGTTCTGTGTATGGTTCATTTGGCTCATAAGGTGGTTGGTATGGTAGATAGGGGTTAGGGTCATATGGAGGTGAATGGTGGGAGGGGCTTGTGAGTATGGTGGTCCAAAGTCATGTTGAGGAGAGGGTTCATAGGCATATGGCGGGACTTGTTGGTAACTACAAGGGGGTCCACCATAGTCATCATCTTGGTACGCATCACAGAATGGTTGTTGGTTATAGTGCATTGGAGGGGGTTATTGCCAAGAGGGTTGATCAAATCCTTGTGGCTCCTCCCATCTTTGATTGTTCCAACCTTGATGCCTGTTCTCATTGTAATTTCCTCTTCCTGTAGCATAATTGTAACTAGACTCATAGCCAAAGGGGTGAGAGTTCATAGTAACAAATAAAAATTAAAAACAAAAATAAAAACAATTTTAAATTAAAAGGTTATTGAAATTTAAATTTTGAATTTGAAAATTTAAAATTTTGAAATTTGAAATTTGAATTTTAAAATTTTGAATTTTGATTTTTTTAATTTTAAATTTTGAAATTCGAAATTTGAATTTTAAATTTTGAAATTTGAATTTTGTAAAAGTCAACAATATAAGATAAAGTTTTGAAAAAGATTTAAATTTTGAAAAGGTTTGATTTTTTAAATTTTAAATTTGAATTTTGAAATTTGAATTTTGGAATTTAAATATTGAAATTTGAAATTTGATTTTGAAATAAGATAAGATAGGATTTTGAAAAAGATATGATTTTTGAAAAAGATTTGAATTTTGAAATTTAAAACTAAGATAAGATAAGATAAAAATTTTAAAATAAAAATCTGAATTTTTAAAAGGAAAATTAGAAAATCCAATTAAAATAAAGAGAAAAGATATTTTTGAATTTAATGAGGAAAGAGAAAAACAATAAAATGACAACTTAAAATTTTTAGATCAAAACGAAGAAAACAACTAAGAACAACTTGAAGATCAAGATGAACACGAAGAACAACTTGAAGATCAAGATGAACACCAAGAACAAATTTTTGAAAAAATTTTTAATAACTAAATAAAAACCAATAACCTCTTAATTTATGAAAAAGAATAAAAATAAATGAACAAGCAAAAAGCAAATATTTACAATAACCAATAATAAGGCACATGTTTGCAATTTCCCGGCAACGGCGCCATTTTTGAAGAGAGAACTTGTGCGTGGTCTAGAAATTCACAGATAAATCCTCGTTGCAGGTATAGCTTCTAAACCAACAAAAGTCCTTTCATACAAACGTTTTGGTTGTCACAAGTAACAAACCCAATAAAATTTATAAACCGAAGTATTCAAACCTTGGGTCGTCTTCTCAAGGAATTGCAGGGAGGTATTCTTATTATTAGTTATGGAAAACAATGTTTTTGGGTTTTGAAAGGTTTGAACATGGAAAATAAATTGCTGAAATTAATAAATTAATATCTAATAAAACTCTTGGCAAGGTATGAAAATTCGGAAGTCCTATCCTAGTTAATCTTATGAGAATTGAGTTTAACCCCACTTAGTTAACCTTTACAAAAGCAAGGGAAAGTCAATTGGACTAATTAGTTAGATTCCCAAGTCCTAGCCAACTCCTAAGGAAAGACTAGAGTTAGTGGAATTCCAGTCAATTAGAGGAATTAATTAACAATCACGATAAGTTTAATAACTCAAGAGCCTCCAGTTAATCAATTAAAGCCAAGAATATAAAAAAGCTAAATAAGAATCATAAATTTGAAATACCTCAATTGCATTTAATAAAAGGAAATTAATCCAAAAATATAAAGAGTTCATAAGCCAATTTGGCAACATAAGTAATTAAATGAGAGCATTAAAGTATTTGAAAGTAAAAGAGAAATATAAAGTAAAAGAAATATTGAACCTGATGAAGAGTTGAAATCCTAAATCCTTTAAGAGGAATCCTAATCCTAAAAGCTAAGAGAGAGGAGAGAACCTCTCTCTCTAAAAACTATATCTAAATTATGAAAAGTGAATATTCGAAGACTTGTTGATGAATGGATGCATTCCCCCACTTTATAGCCTCTAATCTGAGTTTTCTGGGCCAAAAACTGGGTCAAAAACAACCCAAAAATTGCCCCCAGCGATTTCTGTTACGTTCAGGTCGCGGCAAAGTGACGCGGAGGCGTCGTCCACGCGTTTGCGTGGATTGCATTTTTGCCAGGTCACGCGTCCGCGTTCGCGTCACCTGGCGTCAGGGCAGCTATGACAAATTATATATCGTTGCGAAGCCAAGGATGTTAGCTTTCCAACGCCACTAGAACCATCTCATTTGGACCTGTGTAGCTCAAGTTATGACCGTTTGAGTGCGAAGAGGTCAGGCTGGACAGCTTAGCAATTTCTTCAACTTCTTGTATTCCTCCCTCTTTTGCGTGCTTTCTTTCCATCCTCTGAGCCATTCTTGCCCTGTAATCTCTAAAAACACTTAACACACATATCAAGGCATCTAATGGTAATAAGAGAGGATTAATAATAAGCAATTTAAAGGCCAAAGAAGCATGTTTTCAATCATAGCACAGAATCAGGAAGGAAAACGTAAAACATGCAAATCATACGAATAAGTGTATGAAATATTGATAAAATCCACTCAATTGAGCACAAGATAAACTATAAAATAGTGGTTTATCAATCCTATTCCAACATGAGTGAGAACCGACAGATGATTAGCCGTGTAGCGACAGTGCATTTGGACCATTTTCACTGAGAGGACAGACGGTAGCCATTGACAACAGTGATCCCCAACATACAGCTTGCCATAGAAAGGAGTATGAATGATTGGATGAAAGCAATAGGAAAGCAGAGATTCAGAAGGAACAAAGCATCTCCATACACTTATCTGAAATCCTACCAATGAATTACATAAGTACTTCTATCTTATTTTCTGTTTTAATTATCAAAATCCCGTAACCATTTGAATCCGCCTGACTGAGATTTACAAGGATGACTGATGAGCGGATATTTTATACGCTTTTTGGGGTTAATTTCATATAGATTTTAGTATGTTTTAGTTGGTTTTTAGTTTATTTTCATTAGTTTCTAGGCAAAATTCATATTTCTGGACTTTACTATGAGTTTATGTGTTTTTCTGTAATTTCAGGTATTTTCTGGCTGAAATTGAGGGAGCTGAGCAAAAATCTGATTCAGGCTGAAAAAGGACTGCTGATGCTGTTAGATTCTGACCTCTCTGCACTCAAAATGAATTTTCTGGAGCTACAGGACTCCAAATAGTGTGCTTCCAATTGCGTTGGAAAGTAGACATCCAGGGCTTTCCAGAAATATATAATAGTTCATACTTTGCTCAAGGACTGCCCAATTCTAGCGTCTAGCGCCTGAAACAAGTTGCAAGTTGGAGTTCAACGCCAGAAAAGGATCCAAAGCTGGCGTTGAACGCCCAAAACAGCCCCAGGCACGTGAAAGCTTTAGTCTCAGCCCCAGCACACACCAAGTGGGCCCTAGAAGTGGATTTCTGCACTATCTGTTATAGTTTACTCATTTTCTGTAAACCTAGGTTACTAGTTTAGTATTTAAACAACTTTTAGGGACTTACTTTGTATCTCATGACATTTTAGATCTGAACTTTGTACTCTTAGACGGCATGAGTCTCTAAACTCCATTGTTGGGGGTGAGGAGCTCTGCTGTTTCTTCCAAGTTTTTGGCGCCGTTGCCGGGGATTGTTCGTGTTTGAACAACTGACGGTTTATTTTGTTGCTTAGATTAGGAAAAATTTTTCTTTTTGGTTTAGAGTCTCTTATTATTGTTTTTGGTTAAAATTTTAGAATCCTTATTTTCTCCTTCAAAAAAAAAATATTTTTTATACCTCTTCAAAACAAGTGTTACATTTACTGCCCAATTGGCTAGAGCGTTGGTCTAAGTCCGTGGTAGTTTGGTATACTCTTTTTAAAAAAATCTTTTTCAAAAATAATAATTTCTTTATTAAATTTTGTGCCAAACTTTAAGTTTGGTGTTTTCTTGTTGATTTCCCTTTGGTTTTCGAAAATTTTAGTTTGGTTTTCTAAAAATTTTAAGTTTGGTGTTCTTTCTTCATGTTCTTGTGTTCTTGTGAGTCTTCAAAGTGTTCTTGAGTTTTCCTTGTGTCTTGATCTTAAAATTTTTAAGTTTGGTGTTCCTTGGTGTTTTCCCTCCAAAATTTTCAAAAACAAGGAGCAATAGATCTAAAAATTTTTAAATCTTGTGCTTTCTTACTGTTTTTCTCTTTTCTCTTAAAATTCAAAAATATATTTTCTCTCTTTTTTTTTAAAAGCAAATTTTCGAAATCTATTTCAAAAATTCAGATTTTTATTTCAAAATTTAAAACCTTTTTCAAAAATCATCATATCCTTTTCAAAATTCCTAACCACTTTCTCTCTCCTCATTTTTTCGAAAATCTTCACCCATTTTTATTTATTTTATTTTAATTTATTTTGTTTTCGAAATAAGTAAATTGTTAAATAAATAAAAATATTTTTTCTATTTTACCTCATCTTCCCTTCCCCATCATGGACCTAAGAGGAAATGAATACTCAAGGAGGACTCTGGGGTCATATGTGATGGTATTTTTGTGGAAAAATGAATTTCCAAAACACCAAAAACTCACCGACAAGTGTACCGGGTCGTATCACGTAGTAAAACTCACTTAGAGTGAGGTCGATCCCACAGGGATTGATGGATCAAGCAACTTTAGTGGGTGATTAGTTTAGTTAAGCTAACATTGAGTGATTTGAGTGACAGTTGAAACAACAGAAAGTAAATGACAAGAGGAATTAAAGTGCACAAAGTAAATTAGACAGAAACTTAAAGAGCAAGAAATGTAAATTGGAAGAACCTTAAATGACAAGAATGTAAATTGCATGAAATATAAAGGGGAGTGGGTGCTGGAAATTAAAATTTAACAGGAAAGTGTAAATAGCAATCAAACAGAGAAGTAAAAAGGTGCAAAATCATGCAACAGATCTAAACAGAAAAGGGAAATTGCTTGAAGAATTTTAAAGACAGAAAAGCAACGCTTAATTTGCAGCAATTTAAAAGTGGTTCAAGATCTCAGGAGTGGAAGAGACTAAATAACAATTCTAGATCTCAAATCCTTCCTTGATCCAACAAGAACAATTGCAAAATGAAAAATGGAAGAGTAAATTGCAGAAGAAGAACAAGAGAAGTTGTAGATGAAGAATGAAAATAGAATTCCTTCCAATCTCAATCCAAAATTTCAAAACAGAAAAGAAAACTAAGAGAGAAAGCAAAATAAAAACTAAAGAGTGCACAACTCCCTATTGGAGCTAGCCTCCTTTCTAATCAAGCTCCCCTTTTAAAAATGAGAGTGATGCCTTTATATAGGCTTTTTACAAAATGGAAATAAAATGAAATTGAAATGAAAAACAAATTAAATGAAAATCCTAATTCTAGCTTGTTCTTGTGCCTTTTAGTGATGATGTGGGCTTTGCTTGCTTTGAATTTGAAAAGAGATGGGTTTGGTTGGCCTTGATTCAATTTGGTGAAGAATTGAATTTAAATGGAATTTTGGTTGAGTTTTGGCCCAAGTGCACCTCCCAGGGGACGGCTCAGTTGGAAAACCAAAATGAGCACTCCAATGCCTTGCTTGCCGTGTCAACTTGTGCGTCCCAGCCCCTTGGTGTGCCAAATATTTGCGCATCATGCTTGCTCCTTGGTGCCTTTGGGCGTGCCCAAATGTGGGGAGATGGGGGAAGTAGTGCTCAGTTGGGAAAACCAACTGAGCCCCCCTTGTGTAGCGCCTTGCTTGAGTGTGGGGTCTTGGGTTCGAACTTTGGTGGAGGCTTTTTTCAAATGTTGCACTTTGATTTTCTTTGGGGAGGAGCCCGAAAAAGCTAAGTTGGAAAAGTGAACTGAGCACTCTTTTCTTGCTTTCCTTGTTTTCCTTGTGTCCCCTCCTTCGAGCCTTGGTGGAAGCATTGGCTGATTTTTTTGCTTATTTTTGGCCCTTAAAGATGCATTTCACTTGTGCCTCAATTTCGTGCTAAATATGGACTATGATACACCGTTGGAAAGCTCTGAAAGTCAGCTTTCCAACGCAACTGGAAGCACATCAATTGGACGTCTGTAGCTCAAGTTATTGCCCTTTGAAGAAGGCATGGTCATGCTGTAAATGCCCAGATTTTAACTTAGCGAAATTTCTTGCCTCCAAGCACATTTTTCTTGTACGGCAAAGCTAAGTTCACTTAGTGAACTGAGCTTTGTGTGCTGATTGTTCATACTTCCTTGATTTGGTCATGGGCCACGCTTTTAAAAGCGTGGCCTAAGGCTCCAAAGTGTGCTCCAACTTCAAAGTGTGCCCCAAAGCTCTTTTTTACTCCTTTTTAGCTTATTTTGTGCTTCTTTTTCTTCTTATTTCCTACCAAATTTATAAAATTAAAAGATCAAGGAAATATACCATTTGAGCATAAAAGAATACAATATTTAAGCACTAATTATCAATTTCTTGTATGAAAAAGCATAGAAAAACATGACATGATGACATGTCATCACAACACCAAACTTAAACCTTGCTTGTCCCCAAGCAAGAAAAGAATCATGCATTAAAGATTGATAATCCAAGGTAAGAAGAATAGCAACTCAATTTTCATGGTAAGCTAGTTTTCTAAGCATGCTACAATCACAAAAGAGATGTAAATGATTGATGCTTCTATCTAGCTCAATTTATGAAATCTTTCTCTTATATTCCTTCCTTGAAACAAGCTTTTGATTTTCTTATTAGCTTCTCCTTTTGGGTGCTTTGCCCCGTGAGTTAATAACAAAGCTACGACTCTAAATGCTTTGTTTTCAAGTATTACCACTTGATACATAAGCACCACAAGCATTTAATTAGAGGACTTCATTAAGCTCATTTTTACTTTCTTTTCTTGACTCACTAATCATTGATGCTCAAAACCTTGAGCTTTGAGGGAGTGCTTTTGCACTTGAGTCTAGCCTTGACTTCTAAGTGTTTTGTTTTCAAGTATTTGGCTTGATACATAAACACCACAAGTACTTAACAAATAAATTGCCATTGGTACTCAGAGCCTTCAGCTTTCTCATTCTTTCCCTTTTTCTTTTTTTTTTTTTGCTTTATTTGCAATTGCTTCTTCAAGGTTTTCATGTTTTCAAAAGATTTCACAAAAAGTACTAGATGAAAACTTCAATTAAATAAAATCCAATGCAATTGAGCAACAATTAATCATACTAGCTTTCCAATACTTGTATGCACATGCTAAAATCTTCTTTAATGCCTTGTTTGTTTATGATCATGATACTTTACTGCTTTAAGCTTTACAAAACTCAAGTTGGTAGTCATAATGGCATGGCAACATGTTACAAATCAATATTCAAGCTATGCTTATTCATACCACACATGCATACAAAAAAGATAAAGACAATCATGCAATTTAAGTGCTGGAAACAAATGAGAAGAAAAGGAACTCTACAACCTTGTAGTTCATCTTCGTTATTGTTGTCATTTTCCTCTTATTCTTCCCTTTCCCTTGCCAAACTCAGAATGCTTGCTCATCCTCAAGCAACAATTAGAACAATGGCTATGGGGCTAAGATGGATCATGAATGTCTTATACAATGAAATGTTAGTAGCACATGTGTTCTAAGCAAGCAAATATAAAGATAATAATCAAGGCACAAGAGACAGAGACATTTTGATTGCATAGATAAGAAGGTGTGCACAATACATTGCATAAAAGATAAGTGGCACACCAAACTTAGTGTGACACTTTCACTTGGAATCAATGCAAGTATCCAGTAAAGATTGGAAGCAAATTGTGTTGCATAGCAACACCAAACTTAGAATGCAATCATATATCAATTTTATTTAACTAAAAACTAAGCAAATGAAACTGTTATTTGTTAAGTACAATCACCAAGCCAAGAATCTGTCAGAATAAGGATCTCTTGTTGATGTACTAACAACGACAGTTA
>NC_029786.2:52039403-52049788 GCF_000816755.2 Arachis ipaensis | reverse complement strand
ACTTAAGAGGAATGACTTCAAGGAAGGAGAAGATTCAGCTATTGCCCCCTGTCTTGGTTTCCTCTCAGCAAGCTTTCTTTTGTACATGGCTTGCTTGAGCTTGCTTGCTATTGGTCCAGGGGTTGGATTGCTTGTGGTTGACCTCCTCTTGAATGTTGTCCTTGGTAGCTTGGTCACAATCCTCTTTTTGGTGCTTTTGTTAATTGCCTTCACTTCCTTGAATCCAAGTCTTGGTGGTTGTGTGATTGTTAGAGTCTTCTTTTCATCAAGAGCCTCTTGTATTGGTGGTTCCCTAAGCTCTTCCTCTGTGCACTTCTCTACTTCACTTGAGTGTGAATTCTCTTGAGTATCTTCCTCCATTTCTTCTTTATGATTTCCCATTAATTCCTTTGGGAGGGAGGTTTCATGTTCCTCTATCACCTCAAGTGCAGTTTTATTTTCAACCACCTCATTCTTCATTGAAAGTTCACTTGATGCAGTAGCCTCCTCATCTTGCTCTTCCACTTTATCCTTCACATCCATCAATTGGTCTTCATTTTCCTTGCTTCGCAATTCTAAGTGTTTCTCTGTGTCCTCCAATTGCTCATCCGTCTCCTGAGAAATGATTTCTAGTTCTCTCCAGAATTGTTGTTGTTTCTCCACAAGTCTGTTGAATCTGGACTCAAACATTGAGAATCTTTAGCTCGTGGAAGTTTGTGTTGGTTGTGAGTCTTGGGATGGTTTTTGTGTTGAGGCATAGTCAAGTGATGAAGAATTTTCAGATGAAAAATTGGAAGGTGAGGTTGGACAGTTTTGAATAAGTGAATTGAAGGCACGTTCAAGTGAAGATGGCTCTTGATAAGTGAAATATGGGCTCTCAAATGTTTTCTGGTTTTGCTCCTCCCAGCCACCATTAGAATAGCAGCTTGCATCATTTTATGGTGGAGGAAGATATCCCATATGATTCTCTTGCTCATCTTGTGTTTCTGAAACAAATCTCCATGGATTGGAGTGCTCAGACTTTGTATTTTCTTGGTGATATTCCCAGCCACCATTAGAGATTGGTGATGGTGGGTAATATCCCATAAAATTTGTTTGATCATAAGATGAGTTGAACTCCATTTGAATTTTGGTAAACACAACACCAAGGAAAATTGAAATTACTCATATCAGAGATGAGAATTTCTTAGTGAGGCAAAAACTCAAACACCTTGGTTTCAATTTAAAACAGAAGACAAAAATAAAGAGAATGCTTGATCTAGACATCTCACCCACTTAATCATTGTTGATCTAAATCAATCTCCGGCAACGGCGCCAAAAACTTGATGGTATTTTTGTGGAAAAATGAATTTCCAAAACACCAAAAACTCACCGGCAATTGTACCGGGTCGTATCAAGTAGTAAAACTCACTTAGAGTGAGGTCGATCCCACAGGGATTGATGGATCAAGCAACTTTAGTGGGTGATTAGTTTAGTCAAGCTAACATTGAGTGATTTGAGTGACAGTTGAAACAACAGAAAGTAAATGACAAGAGGAATTAAAGTGCAGAAAGTAAATTAGACAAAAACTTAAAGAGCAAGAAATGTAAATTGCAAGAACCTTAAATGACAAGAAATGTAAATTGCATGAAATATAAAGAGGAGTGGGTGCTGAAAATTAAAATTTAACAGGAAAGTGTAAATAGCAATCAAACAGAGAAGTAAAAGGTGCAAAATCATGCAACAGATCTAAACAGAAAAGGGAACTTGCTTGAAGAATTTTAAAGACAGAAAAGCAGTGCTTACTTTGCAGCAATTTAAAAGTGGTTCAAGATCTCAGGAGTGGAAGAGACTAGATAACAATTCTAGATCTCAAATCCTTCCTTGATCCAACAAGAACAATTGCAAAGTGAAAAATGGAAGAGTAAATTGCAGAAGAAGAACAAGAGAAGTTGCAGATGGAGAATGAAAACAGAATTCCTTCCAATCTCAATCCAAAATTTCAAAATAGAAAAGAAAACTAAGAGAGAAAGCAAAATGAAAACTAAAGAGTGCACAACTCCCTATTGGAGCTAGCCTCCTTTTTAATCGAGCTCCCCTATTGAAAATGAGAGTGATGCATTTATATAGGCTTTTTACAAAATGGAAATAAAATAAAATTGAAATGAAAAAAAAATTAAATGAAAATCCTAATTCTAGCTTGTTCTTGTGCCTTTGAGTGATGATGTGGGCTTTGCTTGCTTTGAATTTGAAAAGAGATGGGTTTGGTTGGCCTTGATTCAATTTGGTAAAGAATTGAATTTAAATGGAATTTTGGTTGAGTTTTGGCCCAAGTGCACCTCCCAGGGGACGGCTCAGTTGGAAAACCAAACTGAGCACTCCAATGCCTTGCTTGCCGTGTCAACTTGTGCGTCCCAGCCCCTTGGTGTGCCAAATTTTTGCGCATCATGCTTGCTCCTTGGTGCCTTTGGGCGTGCCAAAATGTGGGGAGATGGGGGAAGTAGTGCTCAGTTGGGAAAACCAACTGAGCTCCCCTTGTGTAGCGCCTTGCTTGAGTGTGGGGTCGTGTCGACTTGTGCGTCCCAGCCCCTTGGTGTGCCAAATATTTGCGCATCATGCTTGCTCCTTGGTGCCTTTGGGCGTGCCAAAATGTGGGGAGATGGGGGAAGTAGTGCTCAGTTGGGAAAACCAACTGAGCTCCCCTTGTGTAGCGCCTTGCTTGAGTGTGGGGTCTTGGGTTCGAACTTTGGTGGAGGCCTTTTTCAAATGTTGCACTTTGATTTTCTTTGGGGAGGAGCCCGAAAAAGCTAAGTTGGAAAAGTGAACTGAGCACTCTTTTCTTGCTTTCCTTGTTTTCCTTGTGTCCCCCCCCCCTTCGAGCCTTGGTGGAAGCATTGGCTGATTTTTTTGCTTATTTTTTGCCCTTAAAGATGCATTTCACTTGTGCCTCAATTTCGTGCCAAATATGGACTATGATACATCGTTGGAAAGCTCTGAATGTCAGATTTCGAACGCAACTGGAAGCACATCAATTGGACGTCTGTAGCTCAAGTTATTGCCCTTTGAAGGAGGCATGGTCATGTTGTAAACGCCCAGATTTTAACTTAGCGAAATTTCTTGCCTCCAAGCACATTTTTCTTGTACGGCAAAGCTAGGTTCACTTAGTGAACTGAGCTTTGTGTGCTGATTGTTCATACTTCCTTGATTTGGTCATGGGCCACGCTTTTAAAAGCGTGGCCTAAGGCTCCAAAGTGTGCTCCAACTTTAAAGTGTGCCCCAAAGCTCTTTTTTACTCCTTTTTAGCTTATTTTGTGCTTCTTTTTCTTCTTATTTCCTACCAAATTTATAAAATTAAAAGATCAAGGAAATATACTATTTGAGCATAAAAGAATGCAATATGTAAGCACTAATTATCAATTTCTTGTATGAAAAAGCATAGAAAAACATGACATGATGACATGTCATCAATATGCCAACCTCTCTATTGATTCATATGGGTGTAGTATCTGCATACCCTCCATTGGAGTCAGTAGCTTTGAGTTGAATCCTCAGCTCAATATCATGGTGCAGCAAAGTTGCCAGTGTTTCGGTCTTCCACAGGAAGAACCTACAGAGTTTCTGGCACAATTTTTACAAATTGCTGACACAATACATGATAAGGAAATAGATCAGGATGTCTACAGACTATTACTGTTTCTATTTGCTGTAAAAGATCAAGCTAAGAGGTGGTTAAATAACCAACCTAAGGCCAGCATAAGGACATGGAAACAGTTGACAAAAAAATTCCTGAATCAATACTTTCCCCCAAAACGGATGATACAGCTAAGGCTGGACATCCAAGGCTTTAAACAAGGAGATAATGAATCTCTTTATGATGCCTGGGAGAGATACAGAGAGATGCTACAAAAATGCCCCTCTGAAATGTTTTCAGAGTGGGTTCAGTTAGACATCTTCTATTATGGGCTTGCAGAAGGAGCTCAGATGTCTCTAGCTTACTCAGCTGGTGGATATATCCACATGAGAAAGACAATTGAAGAGGCTCAAGAGCTTATTGATACAGTTGCCAGGAATCAGCATCTGTACCTAAGCAGTGACCCTTCCATGAAAGAAGAGGTTAAAACAGTAACTGCTGAACTCAGCCCTGTAAAACAAGCTGCTGAATTCAATCAGCAATTGGACTTTCTAACAAAGCAGTTAGCCGAATTCAAGGATAAACTACAAGAGACAAGGATGGCTAATATAAATATGGAAGAACAATTGAAGCAAACAAAGCAGCAGCTGTCAAGACAAATAATAGAAGAATGCCAAGCAGTTCAATTAAGAAGTGGGAAAACATTAGATACCCCACCTCAAGGCAGCAAAGAGCTAAGGAATGAGCAAACCATCCAAAATTCACCTGAGGACAGTAAGAGCCCAGGGAAAAGTAATTCTGGCATTAAAACGTCAGCAATCTGGTGGAAGGCTGGCGCTGAACGTCCAGACTATGCCCAATACTGGCGTTCAACGCCAGTAACAAGCAAGGACTGGCGTTCAACGCCAGAAACAAGCAAGGATCTGGCGTTGAACGCCTAAAATGGGAAGGATCTAGCGTTGAACGCCCAAAATGGGCACAGTTCTGACGTTCAGACGCCAGGAACAGACAATGAGTTGGCATCTAACGTCACTCCAGCTTCTAACTCTGGCACTCAATTGTCAGTGAGGGATCAGACACACACAAGTGCTGATGACAATCCCTCTAAAAAGGCTTCTTCAACCACTTCTGTAGGCAATAAACCTACAGCAACTAAGGTTGAGGAATATAAAGCCAAGATACCTTATCCTCAAAAACTCCAGAAAGAGGAGCAGGATAAGCAATTTGCTCGCTTTGCAGATTATCTCAGGACTCTTGAAATAAAGATTCTATTTGCAGAGGCACTTGAGCAAATACCTTCTTATGCCAAGTTCATGAAAGAGATCTTGAGTCATAAAAAGGATTGGAGAGAAACAGAAAGAGTTCTCCTCACTGAAGAATGCAGTGCAGTCATTCTAAAAAGCTTTCCTGAAAAGCTTAAAGACCCTGCGAGTTTTCTGATACCATGCATATTAGAAGGTAATTACACCAAGACAGCTTTATGCGATCTTGGGGCAAGCATCAACCTAATACCTGCATCCACTATCAGAAAGCTTGGCTTAACTGAAGAAGTTAAACTAACCCGGATTTGTCTCTAACTTGCTGATGGCTCCATTAAATACCCATCAGGCGTGATTGAAGACATGATTGTCAGAGTTGGGCCATTCGCCTTTTCCATTGACTTTGTAGTGCTGGAAATGGAGGAACACAAGAGTGCTACTCTCATTCTAGGAAGACCCTTCCTACCAGAAAGGATCATTTTCCTTTACCATTCATAGACCAGATGCTAGAAAGACTGGCAGGTCATGATTATTACTGCTTTTTGGATGGCTACTCAGGCGATAACCAGATTGCAGTAGACCCCCAGGATCAAGAGAAAACAGCATTCACATGTCCATCTGGAGTGTTTGCTTATAGAAGGATGCCATTTGGGCTATGTAATGCGCCTAAAACCTTCCAAAGATGCATGCTCTCTATTTTCTCTGATATGGTGGAAAAATTTCTAGAAGTCTTCATGGATGACTTCCCAGTATATGGAGACTCATTCAGCTCCTGTCTTGATCACCTGAAACTTGTTCTGAAGAGATGCCAAGAGACCAAACTAGTCTTAAACTGGGAAAAATGTCACTTCATGGTGACTGAAGGGATTGTCCTTGGGCATAAAATCTCAAACAAGGAAATAGAGGTGGATCAAGCAAAAATAGAGGTAATTGAAAAATTACCACCACCTGCCAATGTTAAGGCAATCAGAAGCTTTCTGGGGCATGCAGGATTCTATAGGAGGTTTAGAAAGGATTTTTCAAAAATTGCAAAACCTCTAAGCAATCTGCTAGCTGCTGACACGCCATTTGTGTTTGACACAGAGTGTCTGCAGGCGTTTGAAACGCTGAAAGCTAAGCTGGTCACAGCACCAGTTATTTCTACACCAGACTGGACATTACCATTTGAGCTAATGTGTGATGCCAGTGATCACGCCATTGGTGCAGTATTGGGACAGAGGCATGACGAGCTTCTGCACGTCATCTATTATGCTAGTCGCGTTTTAAATGATGCCCAGAAAAATTACACAACCACAGAAAAAGAATTACTTGCAGTGGTTTATGCCGTTGACAAGTTCAGATCATACTTAGTAGGATCAAAAGTGATTGTGTATACTGACCATGCTGCTCTTAAATATCTACTCACAAAGCAGGATTCAAAACCCAGGCTCATCAGATGGGTGTTGCTTCTGCAAGCGTTTGATATAGAAATAAGAGACAGAAAAGGGACAGAGAACCAAGTGGCTGATCATCTGTCCCGGATAGAGCCAGTAGAAGGGACGTCCCTCCCCTCTCTTGAGATCTCTGAGACTTTTCCGGATGAGCATTTATTTGCCATTCAGGAAACACCATAGTTTGCCGATATTGCAAACTATAAAGCTGCAAGGTTCATACCCAAAGAGTACAACAGGCAACAAAAGAAAAAGTTAATCACTGATGCAAAGTACTACTTGTGGGATGAACCCTATCTCTTTAAGAGATGTGCAGACGGAATAATCCGTAGGTGTGTTCCTAGAGAAGAAGCACAGAGGATCCTATGGCATTGCCATGGATCTCAATATGGAGGCCATTTCGGAGGTGAGCGAACAGCCACCAAGGTCCTCCAATGTGGCTTCTATTGGCCCACACTCTATAGAGATTCCCGAGAGTTTGTACGTAACTGTGACAGTTGCCAAAGAGCTGGTAATCTGCCCCATGGTTACGCCATGCCTCAACAAGGAATCTTGGAGATTGAGTTGTTTGACGTATGGGGAATTGACTTCATGGGACCTTTCACACCATCATTCTCAAACACTTATATTTTGGTGGCAGTTGACCATGTATCAAAATGGGTTGAGGTCATTGCCACACCCACCAATGATACTAAAACAGTGCTGAAGTTCCTCCAGAAATATATCTTTAGCAGGTTTGGTGTCCCTAGAGTACTGATCAGTGATGGGGCACTCACTTCGGGAACAAACAGCTTTACTCTGCCATGGTTCGGTATGGAATTCGCCACAAGGTGGCTACTCCATATCATCCACAAACTAATGGGCAAGCTGAAGTCTCTAACAGAGAATTAAAGAGAATCCTAGAACGGACAGTAAACACCCGTAGAAAGGATTGGACACGGAGCTTGGATGATGCTCTGTGGGCTTACAGAACAGCATTCAAGACCCCTATAGGGACCTCTCCATACCTACTTGTGTATGGTAAGGCATGTCACCTGCCCGTAGAACTGGAACATAAAGCCTACTGGGCAACCAGATTCCTAAACTTTGATGCCAAATTAGCAGGAGAAAAAAGATTGCTCCAGCTAAATGAGCTAGAGGAATTCAGATTCACTGCTTTCGAAAATGCCAAGCTTTATAAAGAGAAATAAAAAAAGTGGCATGATAGAAAGCTGTCATCTAGAATCTTTGAACCAGGACAGAAGGTTCTGCTATTTAACTCTAGACTCAGGCTATTCTCCGGGAAACTGAAATCCCGGTGGAGGGGACCATCCGTGATTACAAGTGTATCACCATATAGTTGTGTGGAGCTTCAAGATATTGATTCTGATAAGAAGTTCATTGTCAATGAACAGAGAATCAAGCACTATCTAGAAAGCAACGTTGAGCAAGAGTGCTCAAGGCTGAAGCTAGATTAAAAGCTCAGCAAGGTCCAGCTAAAGACAATAAAGAAGCGCTTGCTGGGAGGCAACCCAGCCATGGGGCATCAATCCTCTAAGCATTTTGCCCTATTTTTATTTTTATTTGTTTATATAAAGTTCATTGATAATAAGGTAAAGAATCAATTGCATAAGTTCACAGGGTTACAGAAGGAATCTGCACACAAAATAGAGAAAAAGAGCTCACTGGCAAGAAAACGCCAGTAAGAGCCTATTTTGGGCGTTCAGCGCCCAAAAGAGGCATCCAGTGGGCGCTGAACGCCAGTAAGGATAGCTATCTGGCGTTCAACGCCAGAAAAGGGCAACATAGAGGATTCCATACTTTCTTGTTTTCTTCTCTTTCACATGAGGAGGAACAAAGACAAAGGCATTCTTGTTGAAGCTGATCCGGAACCTGAAAGGACCTTGAAGAGGAAGCTAAGAGAAGCTAAAGCACAACACTTTGGAGAGGACCTGACAGAATTTTTCGAAAAAGAAGAAGACATGGCCGAACCCAACAACAATGGTGGAGATGCAAGGAAGATGCTTGGTGACTTCATTGCACCTTCTTCTAACTTCTGTGGAAGGAGCATCTCAATTCCTGCAATTGAGATTTAAGGTTTAGGGTTTAGGGTTTAGGGCTGGGCGTTATACTGTGACATAGAGGATTCCATACTTTCTTGTTCTCTTCTCTTTCATATGAGCAGGAACAAGGACAAAGGCATTCTTGTTGAAGCTGATCCGGAACCTAAAAGGACCTTGAAGAGGATGCTAAGAGAAGCTAAAGCGCAACACTCTGGAGAGGTCCTGACAGAATTTTTCGAAAAAGAATAAGACATGGCCGAACCCAACAACAATGGTGGAGATGCAAGGAAGATGCTTGGTGACTTCATTTCACCTTCTTCTAACTTCTGTGGAAGGAGAATCTCAATTCCTACAATTGGAACAAACAACTTCGAGCTTAAGCCTCAATTAGTTTCTCTAATGCAGCAGAATTGCAAGTATCATGGACTTCCATTGGAAGATCTTCATCAGTTTTTAGCTGAATTCTTACAAATCTGTGACACTGTCAAGACCCATGGGGTTGATCCTGAGGTCTACAGACTTATGCTCTTTCCTTTTGCTGTAAAAGACAGAGCTAGGACATGGTTGGACTCACAACCTAAAGAAAGCCTGAAATCTTAGGAAAAGCTAGTCAATGCCTTCTTGGCAATGTTCTTTCCACCTCAAAAATTGAGTAAGCTTAGAGTGGAAGTCCAAACCTTCAGACAGAAGGAAGGTGAATCCCTCTATGAAGCTTGGGAAAGATACAAGCAATTGATTAGAAGGTGTCCTTCTGGCATGCTTTCAGAATTGAGCATCATATGCATATTCTATGATGGCCTGTCTGAACTGTCCAAGATGTCATTGGACAACTCTACTGGTGGATCTCTTCATCTGAAAAAGACTCCTGAAGAAGCCCAGGAACTCAGAAGAAAGGAGTTCTTGAGATTGATACTCTGAAGGCCATATTGGTTCAGAATAAAATATTAACTCAGCAAGTCAATATGATTTTTCAGAGTCTGTCTGGAATGCAAGCAGCAACAGGCAGTACTAAAGAAGCATCTTCTAAAGAATAAGCTTATAATCCTGAGAATCCTTGAATGGAAGAAGTGAATTTCATGGGAGATTTCTATGGAAACACTTACAATCCTTCATGGAGGAATCATCCTAACCTCTCATAGAAGGATCAATAGAAGCCTAATCAAGGCTTCAACAACAATAATGGTGGAAGAAATAGGTTTAGCAATAGCAAGCCTTTTTCATCATCTTCTCAGCAACAGACAGAGAATTCTGAGCAGAGTCTCTCTAGCTTAGCAGCCATAGTCTCTGATCTATCTAAAACCACACTAAGTTTCATGACTAAAACAAGGTCCTCCATTAGAAATTTGGAGGCACAGGTGGGTCAGTGGTAATGCGAAATTATTACTCAAGTTGTAAAATTTGTTGTTCATTCTCTCCCTGGCAATGGCGCCAAAACCTGGTGCACAACACCATGGTCCAAACATAACTTTACAACTTCGCACAACTAACCAGCAAGTGCACTGGGTCGTCCAAGTAATAAACCTTACGTGAGTAAGGGTCGATCCCACGGAGATTGTTGGTATGAAGTAAGCTATGGTCATCTTGTAAATCTCAGTCAGGCGGATATTAAATGGTTATGGAGTTTTCGAATAATAATAATAAATAAACAGAAAATAAGGATAGAGATACTTATGTAAATCATTGGTGAGAATTTCAGATAAGCGTATAGAGATGCTTTCATTCCTCTGAACCTCTGCTTTCCTGCTGTCTTCATCCAATCAGTCTTACTCCTTTCCATGGCAAGCTTTATGTAGGGCATCACCATTGTCAATGGCTACATCCCATCCTCTCTGTGAAAATGGTCCAAATGCTCTGTCATGGCACGGCTAATCATCTGGAGGTTCTCGATCATACTGGAATAGGATCCATTGATCCTTTTGCGTCTGTCACTACGCCCAGCACTCGCGAGTTTGAAGTTCGTCACAGCCATCCCTTCCCAGATCCTACTCGGAATACCACAGACAAGGTTTAGACTTTCCAGATCTCAAGAATGGCCATCCATGGGTTCTAACTTATACCACGAAGA
>NC_029786.2:52015618-52038866 GCF_000816755.2 Arachis ipaensis | reverse complement strand
AAGCTATGGTCATCTTGTAAATCTCAGTCAGGCGGGTATTAAATGGTTATGGAGTTTTCGAATAATAATAATAAATAAACAGAAAATAAGGATAGAGATACTTATGTAAATCATTGGTGAGAATTTCAGATAAGCGTATAGAGATGCTTTCATTCCTCTGAACCTCTGCTTTCCTGCTGTCTTCATCCAATCAGTCTTACTCCTTTCCATGGCAAGCTTTATGTAGGGCATCACCATTGTCAATGGCTACATCCCATCCTCTCTGTGAAAATGGTCCAAATGCTCTGTCATGGCACGGCTAATCATCTGGAGGTTCTCGATCATACTGGAATAGGATTCACCCTCCTTTTGCGTCTGTCACTAAAGTGTTTGTCAACTAGCTTGTTTGCATGTAGAACAGAAGTGTTTGTCAGGCACGCGTTCATAAGTGAGAATGATGATGAGCGTCACATAATCATCACATTCATCATGTTCTTGGGTGCGAATGGATATCTTAGAAGCGGAATAAGTTGAATTGAATAGAAAAACAGTAGTACTTTGCATTAATCTTTGAGGAATAGCAGAGCTCCACACCTTAATCTATGGTGTGTAGAAACTCTACCGTTGAAAAATATATAAGTGAAAGGTTCAGGCATGGCCGAATAGCCAGCCCCCATGATCTAAGAACTAAACGTCCCAAGATGATCAAAAAGATGTAAATACAATAGTAAAAAGTCCTATTTATACTAAACTAGTTACTAGGGTTTACATAAATAAGTAAATGACGTAGAAATCCACTTCTGGGGCCCACTTAGTGTGTGCTTGGGCTGAGCTTGAAGTTTACACGTGGAGAGGTCATTCTTGGAGTTGAACGCCAGTTTGTAACGTGTTTCTGGCATTGAACTCCACTTTGCAACTTGTTTCTGGCGCTGAACGCCAGACTACAGCATGGAATTGGCGTTGAATGCCAGTTTACGTCGTCAATACTTATTCAAAGTATGGACTATTATATATTGATGGAAAGCCCTGGATGTCTACTTTCCAACGCAATTGGAAGCGCGCCATTTGGAGTTCTGTAGCTCCCGAAAATCCACTATGAGTGCAGGGAGGTCAGAATCCAACAGCATCTGCAGTCCTTCTTCAACCTCTGAATCTGATTTTTGCTCAAGTCCCTCAATTTCAGCCAGAAATTACCTGAAATCACAGAAAAACACACAAACTCATAGTAAAGTCCAGAAATGTGATTTTAATTAAAAACTAATAAAAATATACTAAAAACTAACTAAATCATACTGAAAACTATGTAAAAATAATGCCAAAAAGCGTATAAATTATCCGTTCATCACAACACCAAACTTAAATTATTGCTTGTCCCCAAGCAACTGAAAATCAAATAAGATAAAAAGAAGAGAATATACTATAAATTCTAAACTATCAATGAAACATAGCTCCAATCAGATGAGCAGGACTTGTAGCTTTTATTACCTTTGCCTTTTGGTTTTAAGGGCTATTGGCTTTTTGCTCTTGCCTTTTGGTTTTAAGAGCTTTTGGCTTTTTCTACTTGCTTTTGCTTTCTCTTTCTCTTTTTTTTTGCTATTTTTTTTGCAAGCTTTCTGTATTTACTGCTTTTTTCAGATTATTAAATAACATTTCTCCTGTTCATCATTCTTTCAAGAGCCAACATATTTAACATTCTTAAACAACAACTTCAAAAGACATATGCACTGTTCAATCATTCATTCAGAAAACAAAAAGTATTGTCACCACATCAAAATAATTAAACTAGTTTCAAAGATGAATTTGAAACCATCTACTTCTTGTTCTTTTGTAATTAAAACATTTTTCATTCAAGAGAGGTGATGGATTAATATTTACTACTTTAAGGCATAGACACTTAAATACCAATGATCATGTAATAAGACACAAACATAAATAAACATAAAGCTCAAAAATCGAAAAAAAAAAAACAGTAAATTTAAGAACAAGGAATGAGTCCACCTTAGTGATGGTGGCGTTTTCTTCTTGAGGAACCAATGATGTCCTTGAGCTCTTCTATGTCTCTTCCTTGTCTTTGTTGCTCCTCCCTCATAGCTCTTTGATCTTCTCTAATTTCATGGAGGATGATGGAGTGCTCTTGGTGCTCCTATCCTTAGTTGCTCCCAATAATTATGTGGAGGAAAATGTATCCCCTAAGGTATCTCAAGGATCTCTTGATCTGCAGTCAAATGTTCTACCACTGAGCTATAGACCCTTGATGGAAGCTTTTCTCTTCCCTTTCCTCTTTCTAGAGGTTTCTCTGGCCTTAGATGCCATCAATGGTTATGAAAAAACAAAAAAAGAAATATGCTTTTACCACACCAAACTTAGAATGTTGCTCGCCCTCGAACAAAAGAAGAAAGAATAGAAGAAGAAGAAATGGATGTGAGTGGTGAAGGGGTGATGGGGAAGAGAGATATAGGATTATGAATAGGGAAGGTGAGTGGAGGTATGTGGGGATCCTGTGGGGTCTACAGATCCTGAGGTGTCAAGGATTTACATCCATGCACCAATTAGGCATGTAAAATGCATTTGCATGCATTTCTGGCGTTTAAACGCCGAAGTGATGCTTGTTCTGGGCGTTCAACGCCCATATGCAGCATATTTCTGGCGTTGAACGCCAGCTCCATGCTTGTTTCTGGCGTTCAGTGCCAGCTCCATGCTCTGTTCTGGCGTTGAACGCCAGCCAGATGCTCCTTACTGGCGTTTAAACGCCAGTACGTCCTTCCTCCAGGGTGTGATTTTTCTTCTGCTATTTTTGATTCTGTTTTTAATTTTTTGATTTATTTTGTGACTCCACATGATCATAAACCTAATAAAACATGAAAGAACAATAAAAATAAAACTAAAATTAGATAAATAAAAATTGGGTTGCCTCCCAACAAGCACTTCTTTAATGTCAATAGCTTGACAGCGGGCTCTCATGGAGCCACACAGGTGATTAGGTCAATTTTATAGACTCCCAACACCAAACTTAGAGTTTGGATATGGGAGTTCAACACCAAACTTAGAGTTTGGCTGAGGCCTCCCAACACCAAACTTAGAGTTTGACTGTGGGGGCTTTAGTTGACTCTGTACTGAGAGAAGCTTTTCATGCTTCCTCTCCATTGTTACAGAAGGAGATCCTTGAGTTTTAAACACAAGGTTGTCCTCATTCAGTTGAAGGACCAACTCTCCTCTGTCCACATCAATCACAGCTCTTGCTGTGGTTAGGAAGGGTCTTCCAAGGATGATGGGTTCATCCTCATCCTTTCCAGTGTATAGGATTATGAAATCAGCAGGGATGTAAAGGCCTTCAACCTTTACTAACACGTCCTCTACTAGTCCATAAGCCTATTTTCTGGAGTTGTCTGCCATCTCTAATGAGATTTTGGCAGCTTGCACCTCAAAGATTCCTAGTTTCTCCATTACAGAGAGGGACATGAGGTTTATCATTGACCCAAGGTCACATAGAGCCTTCTCAAAGGTCATGGTGCCTATGGTACAAGGTATTAAGAACTTTCCAGGATCCTGTTTTTTCTGAGGCAATCTCAGTTGATCCAATGCATTTAGTTCATTGGTGAACATGGGAGGTTCATCTCCCCAAGTCTCATTATCAAATAAATTGGCATTCAGCTTCATGATTGCACCAATGTACTTGGCAACTTGCTCTTCAGTAACATCCTCATTCTCTTCAGAAGAAGAATACTCATCAGAGCTCATGAAGGGCATAAGGAGGTTCAATAGAATCTCTATGGTCTCTAGATGAGCCTTAGATTCTTTTGGTTCCTCAAAGGAAAACTCCTTGTTGATCACTGGACGTCCCAGGAGGTCTTCCTCCTTGGGATTCACGTCCTCCCCTTCCTCCTTGGATTCGGCCATGATGGTTATATCAATGGCCTTGCAATCTCTCTTTGGATTCTCTTCTGTATTGCTTGGGAGAGTACTAGGAGGGGTTTCAGTGATCTTCTTACTCAGCTGGCCCACTTATGCCTTCAAATTTCTAATGGATGACCTTGTTTCATTCATGAAACTTAGAGTGGCCTTAGATAGATCAGAGACTAAATTTGCTAAGCTAGATGGAATCTGCTCAGAATTCTCTGTCTGTTGCTGAGTGGATCATGGAAAAGGTTTACTATTGTTAAACCTGTTTCTTCCACCATTATTAAAGCCTTGTTGAGGCTTTTGTTGATCCTTCCATGAGAAATTTGGGTGATTTCTCCATGAGGGGTTATAGGTGTTCCCATAGGGTTCACCCATGTAATTTACCTCTGCTATTGCAGGGTTCTCAGGATCATAAGCCTCTTCTTCAGAAGATGCCTCTTGAGTACTGTTGGATGCAGCTTTCATTCCATTCAGATTCTTAGAAATCATATTGACTTGCTGAGTCAATAGTTTGTTCTGAGCCAATATAGCATTCAGAGCATCAATTTTCAAGAACTTCCTTCTTCTGAGGCGTCCCATTACTCACAGGATTCCTCTCAAAAGTGTACATAAACTGGATGTTAGCAACCATTTCAATAAGTTCTTGAGCTTCTGCAGGCATTTTCTTTAGGTGAATGGATCCACCTACAGTAGTATCCAATGACATCTTAGCTAATTCAGACAGACCATCATAGAATATATCCAGGATGGTCCATTATGAAAGCATGTCAAAAGAACACTTTTTGGTCAGTTGCTTATATCTCTCCCAACCTTCATAGAGGTATTCACCTTCTTTCTGTCTGAAGGTTTGAACATCCACTCTAAGCTTACTAAGCTTTTGAGGAGGAAAGAACTTGGCTAAGAAAGCCGTGACCAGCTTATCCCAAGAGTTCAAGCTATCTTTGGGTTGAGAGTCCAACCACACTCTAACTCTGTCTCTTACAGCAAACAGGAAAAGCATGAGCCTGTAGACCTCGGAATCAACCCCATTGGTCTTAACAGTATCACAGATTTGCAAGAATTCAGTTAAGAACTGAAAAGGATCTTCTGATGGAAGTCCATGAAACTTGCAGTTCTGTTGCATCAGAGAAACTAATTGAGGTTTTAGCTCAAAATTGTTTGCTCCAATAGCAGGAATTGAGATGCTTCTTCCATGGAAGTTGGAACGGCTGCCATCTCCTCTTCTTGTTCGAAAATTCCTGTATGGTTGTCTCTGGATTGTTGTATTTTAACTTCTCTTAGTTTCCTTTTCAGAGTCCTTTCTGGTTCAGGATCTGCTTCAACAAGAATGTTCTTATCCTTGCTCCTGCTCATATGACAAAGAAGGGAATAACAGAAAATAATAATAGGGATCTTTTTTACCACAGTATAGAGGTTCCCTTGTGTGAGTAGAAGAAAAGAAGAAAGAGAATGAAGAAGAGAAGAATTCGAACTCAGAAGAGAAGAAGGGGTTCGAATTTTTGGGTGAGGAGAAGTGTTAGTAGATGAATAAATAAATAGAAGGAGATAAGGGAGAGGGAATTTCGAAAATTAATTTTTGAAGAGAAGTTGATGATTTTCGAAAATTTAAGGAGATTTAAAATTAACATTAAAATTTAAACAATTAATTAACTAAAAAGAATTTTTGAAAAAGAGGGAGGTATTTTCGAAAATTAGAGAGGGATAGTTAGTTAGGTTGTTTTGAAAGAGATAAGAAACAAACAAAAAGTTAATTAGTTAGTTGAAACAAATTTTGAAAATCGATTTTTAAAAGATAAGAAGATAAGAAGTTAGAAAAGATATTTGAAAAAGATATGATATGAAAAGATATGATTAGAAAAATATGATTTTGAAAAAGATAAGATAAAAAAATATTTTTGAAGAGATATGATTGAAATTAGTTTTGAAAAAGATTTGATTTTTAAAATCACAATTAATGACTTGATTCACAAGAAATCACAAGATATGATTCTAGAACTTAAAGTTTGAATCTTTCTTAACAAGTAAGTAACAAACTTGAAATTTTTTAATCAAAACATTAATTGTTGATAATATTTTCGAAAATTATGAGATAAAATTAAGAAAAAAAATTTTTGAAAAATATTTTTAAAATTTTCGAAAATAAATAAGAAAAATGAAAAAGATTTAATATTTGAAAAAGATTTTGAAAAAGATAGGATTTTCAATTTGAAAATTTGATTTGACTCATAAGAAACAACTAGATTTTAAAAATTTTGAAAAAGTCAACTCAAATTTTCGAAAATTTATGAGAGAAAAAGGAAAAGATATATTTTTTATTTTTGAATTTTTAATGATGAGAGAGAAAAACATAAAAAATGACTCACAACATGAAAATTATGAATCAAAACACATGATGCATGCAAGAACACTATGAATGTCAAGATGAATACCAAGAACACTTTGAAGATCATGGTGAACATCAAGAACATATTTTTGAAAAATTTTTTATGCAAAGAAAACATGCAAGACACCAAACTTAGAAATCTTTAATGCTTAGACACTATGAATGCAAAGATGCACATGAAAAACAACAAAAGACACAAAATAAGAAAACATCAAGATCGAACAAGAAGACTTACCAAGAACAACTTGAAGATCATGAAGAACACTATGAATGCATGAATTTTCGAAAAATGCATAAATTTTTAGAAAAAATGCAATTGACACCAAACTTAAAAATTGACTCAAGACTCAAGCAAGAAACACAAAATATTTTTGATTTTATGATTTTATTATTATTTTGGATTTTTCGAAAATTAATGTGAAAAAGAAAAATAAGGATTCCAAAATTTTTAATATGAATTCCAGGAATCTTGCACTCTTAGTCTAAAGCCTCAGTCCAGGAATTAGATGGGAGAGAAAAATATTTTATAAACTTGCAAGACAATTAATAATTTAAGCAGAGATATATGTTAATGAGCTTGAACCCTCACTGGATTTTGTGTTTACTCTCTAGTCACTCAGTGTTTTTGGGTTAATCACTCTATTCTTCTTTTTATTCTTACTTTCTATAACTTTGTTCTTCATCTAACCAATCAACAATTATAGAAT
Source organism: Arachis ipaensis (assembly GCF_000816755.2). NCBI lineage: Eukaryota > Viridiplantae > Streptophyta > Magnoliopsida > Fabales > Fabaceae > Arachis > Arachis ipaensis. Next base: position 52,031,897 of record NC_029786.2, on the reverse strand, counting down.
ATAGACATACCAAAAATCATGAGGTCTTTAGTTAAGGTTGTAATGGGGCCAAGGTAAAGGTAAGGGTATATGTATAAGGCTAAGTGAGCTAATAAGTGAATCCTTAATTAGTCTAAGATCTCACCTAACATACATACTTTGTAAAGCAAAGCTTCTTTACCTATTTTCCCATATTTTCCCACTTTTGATGTTACATGCTCATGTTTCAATATTTATTATTTTTATCCCTTGTGCATTGCTTTATTTCACATTTAGGGAATTCTTTTGTGTCCTCTTTATTTAAATACCGAAAATTAATTTTTTTTTAATGCACATGGTACTTCAATTATTTTGATTTCACATGAGCATGCTTCCCAAAACTTTTATTTTGAATTATTTTATTCTTTTCAACTTTTCTACCTTTTGTTTTTATCATCCATGTTCCCAATAGGTTTTTCCATATTTAAACCATACATACTTCCTATGTTAAGCTAACCAAGGATTCAACTTGGAAATTTTATTTTGTTTTTCAACTTAAGGCTTGTAATGCTGTTTATAGAATAAAAGGGGATTTAAAGGCTCAAGGGGGCTAACAAGGGTGATGTAAAAGGTAGGCTATTTTGGGATAAGTGAGCTAAAATCAAATAATGGCCTCAATCACTCTCTTGATATGTATTTTTATTCTATAATCGGACATATAGATTAAAACAAAGTAAAGAACACCAGAATACAAAAGAAGGGTGGAACACACAGGAATAAAAATTATGGTTTGAATATAACCATACACTTAAGCTCAAAACTCACAGGCTGTGTGTTCTCTAGCTCAAAAATCATTTATCAGTTATGTATGTCATGCAGGTTTAGTTAAAAATTCCCATTATTCTCAATGTAAAACTTATATTGAATGGCTTTAAAGTTCTAGTGTTTCTCCTTGATGAAATGTTGTTAACTAACTAACATGTAATGCTATATACACAAGGTGGGTGGATTGTTTCTATTATGTTCAAGTTCCTAGTTTACTTCCTTTTTATATTTTCAATTTACACTAAGCTATCTTATGCTAAAAAGGGTAAACTATACTAATTAATCCACAATTTCTATAACTAATAAGTTAGAATTGCAATTAAACTAAATGGCTAAGATGTGAATTAAAATGCAAAATGTAGAAAATAGAGTAAAAATATATAAAAATAGCAATATATATAAGTACTGAGAAAAAAAATAAAAATAAAAATAAAATACAGAAAAGTAGCAAAATAAATAAAAGAGTATGTAGTGGTTCACCAAAAAAGAACGCCAGAGATGGCGACCTCCCCACACTTAAAATGTAGCATCGTCCCCGATGCTCACTCAAGCAGGGTGTGAAGGGGTGTCATCACTGGAAGGGTGGGTAGCTGGAGTCTCTGTGGTGGCGGTCGGAGGATCAGCCTGCTGCAGAGGAGGTGCTGACTGGATACGGATCTCGGGGTCTACAGCCTGAATCTGAGGTGGAGCCTCCTAATGTGATGTGGCCTGCTCTGTGCCTGCCTGCGCAGCCTCGCTCTGTAGATGGTCTCTGCCTCGTGATCATCCGCCTCCTCCTCAGATGCCTCGGATGGTGTGTCAAGCTCGGAGGGGATGTCGCCAGATCGTATCATCAGCTTCAGGTGCTCATAGCGTCGCTTGTTGCAACGCTCCATCTGGTCAAGCCGTCGAAACAGGCGGAGCACTAGATGGTAGATGGGCTCTGGGGCAGGTGGAGGTGCAGTGGTGGTGGCAGGGGTAGCTGGGGTAGCTGTGGAAGAAGAGGGGCCGGCAGATGGTATGGCTATGTCAGCAGTAGTAGTGAGGAATGGAGGTCTGTAGCCCAAAGCCAGAAAGTTCCTGCTGTGAGGGATAATCTTCTTGCATTATGCAGCAGGTGGCTTCACATCAGCATCCTCCCAAGGCACGTTAGCTCGACGGCCTAGCTGTGTAACCAGATAAAGAAAGGGAAGAGTGCCTTGGACGTGGACCCTGGCCATATAGTACCGGATAAAGCGTGGCAGGTACAGGTCCTTACCCTCCATCACACACCATAGGAGGGTGATCATAGTGGCTGGTATCTCAGTCTCGTGAGTACTCGGCATAATGAAGTTGCTAAGTATCTGATGCCATAGCTGAGCCTCATCATTCAGGTAAATCTGCTTGATTCCCTTTGGCATGGTGGAGTTCTGACCCATAATCCAAGGAATGGTCGGGTCAACGACTATCCGGGCCTTTACTGCATCCTAATCAAATCGCATGAAGCGCATATCCTCCTCAGCTTTCTGATAACCATCCAGCTGATCAGTTTTAGGCAGAAGCTTCAGAACTTCTTCAATGGCCTCTTCAGTGACCAGAATCTGCTTTCCTCTAAGGTTCACTGCATCTAGGGAAGTTTTGAAGTAATTGCAGTAGAACTCCCTAACCCAAGATGCATTGACCTCAGTCAGGTTTCTCTCCAGGAAGAACCAGCCTCTTTGTTTGATCTGGTCAGAGGTGTATTGCTAGAGTTCTTCTGGGATCTTCAAAGTTCTTTCCAGGTATAGGTTCCTGGAGTTTGCAAACACCGGATACTTCAGCTCACAGTATCGGTTTGCAAATTTCACTGGATCAGTAGCAGGGATTAGCTGGTCGGCCTTCTCCTGCGGGGTAAAATTTTTCTCCCGCAAGGAGGCATCATGCATGAGATCTATGATAGACATAGAGGATTCTCCTCTTTTCCGTTTGCCAGTTGTTGCCTTTCCTTTCCCTTTTGTGTGGGAGTCCGACATCCTGAAAAACAGAATTCAAGGATATAATAAAAACAGAAAAACAAGGAGGCAATTAACAAAAGAAGCACATAGTGGCAAAGGAGCAGGAGAGTAATGAATATGAGCTAAGTAAATGTGCATTAAGGATTGAATAGGAGTTAAAAGTTTGAAAAGAAGAAATCACAATCCAAAATGTAATTGAATTCATGTTAAATAGAAAAATTAACATCATGCCATGGTTAGTATGTTAAAAGAAAGTGAAAGAAAATCAGAAGAGAAGTTTTAAAAGGTTAGGTTGGTTAGAATTGAAAAAGAGTTTAGGAAGTTAACATTAGTGAGTTGGTAAAAAGTGGGTTAAAGTAAGTGGCATAATGATAAGTTTCTAAGTAACAAGCATTCACAATTAAAGGCTACAGGTAACTCATAACCAAACATGGAAAACAGGTTGATGATGATTCAGATAGATATAGAAATAGCAAAAATTGGAATCAAACATCAAAAATGCAATTTATGAACCAGGAAATCAAAGAGAATAAGAAAGCTTGCCCTGGCATTCATGAATTGGTTTGGTTAAATCTAAGGAAAGCACAGTTGAAAATGCCAAAACCAAGACATGAATGGAAATATTTTACAGAAATTTGGGCAGCATTCCGGCTAAAATTGGATCGTCCTGGAAAATAAACAGCAACAGAATAGTTCATATGTATCAAAATTAAAGATGCAATTACATATAAGGAATAAGAACATGAATAATCAGAGTAAAGAGCAGCATGAAACAAGAAATTACAGCATATGAACAAAACTAACATCACAGCAACAGCAGAATTGCGAAAATAATGAAACAAGAAACACGAACAGCGCAATTAAACAGACCTAAATCCACTAACCACATCCTAGGCTACCTAACAACCTAGAATCCACTACAACATGCATATCTAACTAGCCTAATGACAAACATAAACAGAAAAAATTAATTAACTACAAAGGATTGAAGGGTGGCGTTCGTCGGAACCTGGTAGGCGTAAGAGAGAGAGTGGGGCAGAGAGGTGGCTGGGGGTGACGGCGATGGCGTCGGGCGCAGCAGAAGAGGGTGGCTGCTGTTCGGAGGAAGGGAGGGAAAGGGGGGGGTAATGGGGGTAGGGGGTAATAGGGGAAGGAAGGGGGGCTGTGGTTGGCGCTGGGCAGTGGTGACGGCGGCGGCGGTGGGTGGTGGTCGCGGAGGGGGGGCAGTGGCGGTGGAGGGAGGAGGAAGAGCGCGACTGATAGGGTTCGCGTGACTGGGGGGGTTATAAATTTAAATCGACGTGATCGCGTGGGGCACGCGGCCGCGTGGCTGGGCTGAAATGGTGGTTGACGTGATCGCATGAGTGGCGCGATCGCGTGGAGAGCAAAAAGAGTGAATGACGCGATCGCCTGGGGCATGCGATTGGGTCGCTGGAATTTGTGCTAAACGCACAATTCCAGCATCATTTCAGCGCAACTCTCTGTCTCCTTTTGGGGTGTTGTGCAATCCTATGTGACGCAATCGCGTGGCTCACGCTGTCGCGTGGGATTGATGTTGTGCAAGTGACGCGATCGTGTCAGGGACGCGATCACGTGGGTTATTTGTGCAAAACGCACAATGGCCGCATGTTTCCAGCCTAACTTTCTGGACGTTGGATGTTTACGCCGATCTCCAAGTCACGCGGCCGCGTGAATGACACAGTCGCATGGGTAGTGTTTTTCGTAATTTGACGCGATCGCATGAGTGATGCGGTCACGTCGCACACCCTTTTTTTTATGTAGTATGCAGAATGCAAATATAAATGAGATGAAAAACTCCAGGTTCAATAAAATAAAATAAAACATGAAAACAAATAAAACAAAAAAAATTGAAAAAAAAGGGACGATCATACCATGGTGGATTGTCTCCCACCTAGCACTTTTAGTTAAAGTCCTTAAGTTGGACATTGGATGAGCTTCCTGTTATGGCGGCTTATGCTTAAATTCATCCTGAAATCTCCACCAATGCTTGGAATGCCAATAGCCTCTGGGGTCCCAAACTAGGCATGTGAAGCTTCTGAGCAGCTTCAAACAGATTGTCAGGCTCCCGGGGTGATGATTGTCAGCATAGATTCCAGGATCCCAAACTTTGCTTTTAAATCCGCCTTCGTCTTGATCTATATTTTTCCATCCGGGCGGTTTAGAAATTAGATTCTCACCGGAATAACCAAATGCTTTCCGAGATCCATTTGATTGAATATGAAACCAATCCTTACACTTCGAGTTGAAGTGTGGAACCTTAGTGAACCTTGTGCACCAGCTCTGAGTACGAGCTATTTCCCTTTTACTCTTAAAGCCGCAGAGAGCTCTAAGCTGGCCATCTGTTTCAAGCAAACCATATTCAAGTGGAAAAATAAAGTTAAAGGTTAAGGATTGTACCCACTTGAAGCTTGTATTTGGTGGTAATGGCCTTGGGATAGGTGGTTCCAGTGGTTCTGTGAGTTCTACTCCCTTGTGCTCTTCTGTGAAATTCTCCACTTCCATGCAAGATTCTTCAAACATATCCATGTCCTGATGAAAGCCATCTTTGTCTTCCTCATCACTTAAGTCATAGATTGGAGGTTGAGAGAAATCTACCTCCGTATCATCTTCGTATTCACTTGGGGAAGATTCTTCGATCTCAGAGAATTTACTTGCGGACGCAAGTTCATTACTAGGAGAACTTGACTTGTGACTATCACCATCAAGGAAATTTGCTTCTTGGGTTATTCTGTCTAGTTCTTTATGAAAGACTTGCTCTGGAGATTGCGCACAATCTTCTTTAGCATCAATTGTAACATCCTTGACAGAATGCTCCACAACTTTGGATTCCCATGGAGGTTCAGTGTCTCCTAAGTCTTCAACCAACTCTTCTTCTTCAATAATGACAGCTTCCTCTACTTGTTCCAGTACGAAACCATGCTCTGTCTTGTCCATTGGAGTTTCTAGTATCTCCTTCATACTATGCTCTTCGTTAGATTGTCCACATGGGGCTGTGGGAGGTCCTTGAATGTTCGAACGTCTAGAAGATAATTGACTTACTGCTTGCTCCAGTTGATGAAGGGTTGTTTGAAGTCGATTTATTGTTTCCTTGAGGCAAACCTCAGATTCTCGGGGTGATAGATTTGGATATGGCACAGGGGGAAGTGATGGTGTTTAGGAGTGATTGGATTGGAACTGGGGTAAATGAGGATCATACGGTGGTGAATAGTGAAAAGGAGCTTGTGAGTGTGGTGGTTCGAAGTTACATTGAGAGGATGACCTATAAGCACAGGGTGGGGCTTGTTGGTAATTACAAGGTTGTCCACCATGTCTATTTGCTTGGTATGCATTGTAGAATGGTCTTTGTCCATGATATCTTGGAGGGTGTTGTTGCCTAAAGGGTTGATCAGATCCTCTTGGCTCCATCCATCTTTGGTTGCTCTGACCTTGATGCATATTCTTGTTATAACTTTCATTCCTTTCAATAACATTAGAACCAAACTCAAAGCGGAAGGGGTGAGAATTCATAGTAGCTAAAAGGAAATAAAGAGGGGAAAAATAAAGACAAATAAACAAGTAAAAGAAAAATATTTACAATAACCAATAATAAGGCACACGATTGCAGTTCCCCGGCAACGGCGCCATTTTGATGTTGGGATTTTATGGTGGTAAAGAATTTTATAAAAAAACAGTCGCGTTGTAGATATAGTCTCTAAACCAACAGAAATCCCTTCGTACAAACATTTTGGTTGTCACAAGTAACAAACCCCTAAATAAATTGATAACCGAAGTATCCAAACCTCGGGTCGTCTTCTCAATGAACTGCAGGGAAGTATGTTCTTATTATTGGTTATGGAGATTGTAAATCGAGGTTTTGAGAATGAAGAGTGAATAGTTTAATTAGCAAATAAAATAAATGAAGAACAAGCAATTTAAATGGCAAGTAAAATAAATAGACGACTGTAAATAAACTTTTGGCAAGGTATGAGAAATTAGAGGTCCTATCCTAGCTATCCTTATCAATGATGATGAGAATTGAATCTTAATTCCACTTTGTTAACCTTTGCTAAGATAAAGGAAGGTCAAGCGATTAATTGATTTGATCTTCGAATCCTTTTTATTTCCTAAGAAAAGATTGGGATTATTGAAGTTCAATTTAGTTAACAAGATAACAATTATCAATCATGTTTGAGTTTGATAACTCCTGAGTTACTGATTTCTTAACCAAGGCCAAAAGGAGAAAAGTAAATTTACCGGAACAAAAATGTCTTCAGATGGGAATAACAATAATGTAAATAAAATAAAGCAAGATTAAACTGAAATACCTCAAATAACATTAATTCAAAAGAGTAATCTGTAACATGGAAGAATTCTTAAATCAAATTGCAAAAGTAAATAAAAGGGAATATTGAACCTGATGAAGAGATAATCCTAAAAACGAATAAAATCCTAATTCTAAATCCTAATCCTAAAGAGAGAAGAGAGAGGAGAGAACCTCTCTCTAAACTAAATCTAAATCATGAAAACTAAACTAAAGTGGAGACTCTCTTTGAAAAGATGCATTCCCCCACTTCATAACCTCTGGTCTATGCCTTCTGGACTTGGATTTGGGCCAAAAAGGGCTTCAGAATTTTCTGGGGGCGTTTTCTGTAATTTCTGGTGCGTGGCCTCTGTCACGCGTCCGCGTTGGTCACGCGGTCGCGTCATTCGGAGTTTTTCTTGTCACACGGTTGCGTCAATCATGCGACCGCGTCATATGTGTTCTGCTTAAGGCGCACGGTCGCGTCAGTCATGCGGCCGCGTCGCTGCTTCTTCGCGCTTGGCATGCGTCCGCGTCGTCCATGCGATCGCGTGGATGCCAGTTTCTCCAAAAACTCCGTTTTGTGCTTTCCTTCCATTTTTGTATGTTTCCTTTCCATCCTTTAAGTCATTCCTGCCTTAGAAGATCTGAAACTACTCAACACACGAATCACGGCATCGAATGGAAATAAAGATAATTAAAATAATTAATTTTAAAGCATAGGAAACATGTTTTTCACATACATCACATAATAAGGAAGGGAAAGTAAAACCATGCAAATAATATGAATAAGTGGGTGAAGGATTGAATAAATCACTTAGATTAGGCACAAAATATATCATAAAATATGGGTTTATCAACCACTCAAGAAACTTGCAGAAAACATTAGGCTATTAGCTGAGCAATTCACAAAAACGAGTAAGAAGAAAGGACTTACCCTTCTCAGAACCACTGAAGAGAACCCGAAAGACAACGAAAAAGCTGCTAGGTGGGAGAAATGGAAAGCAATCATAGAGGAAAGTGAGAGGGCTATGGAAAAAGAAACAATCATCCAAGAAAAGCACCACAGAGAAGTTACACAAGAAGAAACAGAGGAAAGGAAGCCCACAGCAAGAGGAGAAAATCAAAGACAACAAGATTTTCAACTTCCATGATCAAAGAATAGAGGATGTCAAGCTAATGACAATAAAAAAGTGCTTGTTGGGAGGCAACCCAACCCGAGGTAGTTTTCTTTCCCTTCAATAAAAAGGCTAAGTAACTTTCTCTATATTGCAAGGAGCTAAGTTTGGTGTTGCACACCAAAACAATTTAAGGGAGAATGAAGAATGCTAAGTTTAGTGTTCCACCAAAAATCTCATTTAAAAACACATTCTCACCTTCTGCATAAATGGTTGCTAGCTCCAAGCAAGTAGAGAAACTACTTAACCAATGTCTGTTTTCTAGTTTTTAGTCTTATTGCCTTTAGCAAAGAAAAAGAGTTCCACATATGGTCGATTTGATGCATGAGAACCATTGGCAAGGTACTAAGTTTGGTGTTCACACACCAAAGTAAGTTCAAAATCCCACAAATAATTCATGCATGCTAACCATTTCTTCTTTCAAGTGCTTGGGGAACAAGCAACTTTCAATATCATTGCAGAGGTCTATCCAAGTTTTTGGAACGATTAAGCATCATCAATCAAAGAGATAAAGAGGAATGTGAAGACAAGCGATGATGATGATGAGGAGCAAAGCAAGTAAACTCCAAAAGGTTGTATTGTTAAGTGATTATTTTGCATCAGACACTGCTATGATTGAAAGTGATATTGTACCCCTGTTTGTGTGTCTGTCTGTCTAGTATAGTTTCTCTGTAATTCAATAATTAAGATGCTTGATCATTCACAACACTATACTTTCCAGAACTTGCTTGCACCCAATGTCTCAAAAAGGCATCACATGACAGTTCTTTGAAAAGAAGGATTGAGAAATTAAATAGTTTTGAGGCAAGCAAAAGATTAGGAGAAGTGGTGGTTCTAGTTGTATGATTATGCATTGAGGTTGCATGCTTATGAAAACTTGCATGGGAGCTCATAGGCAGGACATGGAGTTCAAAGAAGTATTGTAGAGATTCTCAAATATTTATTGATCCATGAAGCAACAAACAAAAGAAAATAAAGAAAATACAAAAACAAAAGAACATGGCCCAAGGCTCTGAGCATCAATTACTAGGCAGAAAAGAAGGAAGAAACAAAAACTCAAAGAGTTGTTATCCTAGTAAATGCTTGCGGTCGAATTGTGTCGAGGAGAGAGACTTGAGCAAGTAAATCCTTAGGGGTGCTTTAACACCTAATACGTTAAAACCAACTGGTTTAGGAGTATTGATTGAAAGCTTATCTAAAGAGCTGCTTTGAGACATGACACTTAGAGTCAAGGCCAAAACACAGAAATTATAAGCTGCTTCAAGGTGATTACCTATAGAGAGATCTCCATGATATCATTTGGACGAAAGTCATAGGACCTAAGACTTCCAAGATGTAGGGACTAGTAAGCACTGAAGCCCTTGCATGAGCATATAATTTAGAGTTCACCCCACTGTCACTTAATCACTTCATTCACAAGACATTACAAGTTATTCTTCAATCCATTCTAATTGAAAGAACCTTTGAGCATAATTCTTTTCTTGCTTGGGGACAAGCAAGGTTTAAGTTTGGTGTTGTGATGACAAGTCATCTTATGCTAGTTTTTCAAGCAATTTTTCACTTGTTTCATAGGTTTTATACACTTTCTTGAGTTACAAGTAAGCCATTTAGGTAGAAATTCATGTGTATTTGGATTCAATCAACCATGAGTAAATTGATGCATTTTCATGAGGTTTTGTGCTATAATTGCTTATATGTCAAGGATGAGAAGAAGTCTCATGATTTTAGAATATCTTTGATGCATTTGTTGATTGATGACAGGTGACCAAAAGGCTTGGAGGAAGGTTGAAGAAAGGGGATGGCAGCAATGGAAATGAAGGCAGCAAAGCCACCCTGGGAAGAGCTCATGTTTGTGCCAATGTTTGCCTTAAACGTGAAGTCAAACGTTGGCTTAAGAAGAACCTAGGAGAAGCCAACGTTTGTGCCAATATTTGCCTCAAACTTGAGGTCAAACGTTGGCTCAAAAATGCACCCAGGAGAAGCCAACGTTTGCGCCAACGTTTGCCTCAAACTTGAGGTCAAACGTTGGCTCAATAACACACCCAGGAGGACTTAACGTTTGCGCCAACGTTTGCCTCAAACGTGAGGTCAAACGTTGGCCGCAAAATTACCTTGGAGGGAGCACGTCTGAGCTCACGTTTGACCTCAAACATGAACTCAAACGTGAGTGACAGCAAAACTCCATTCTGCATAAAGCTAGTACAAGACGTTTTAAGTCAACGTTTGCCTCAAACGTTGACTCAAACGTGGATGATCCCAAAGTCCATTATGCAAATGGGTTTCTTCTCAAGACCAAGAGCAATCAACAGAGGCTATCTTCAATCCAATTTCATTAAGGCCAAGGGCCCAAATTCAAGGCTTAAAGATCATTAGAAGGAAGTGTATAAATAGAAGTTAGTTTGATTTAAAGAGGGAGGACTTTTACTTTTACTTTCACCTTTTCTTCTTTTAAAATTTTCATTCTATAACTTCGATTTTGGATTTTGAATAATTGGGAGGAGAATTGAGTTATCTTCCTCTTTGGGTTTTCTATTTTCTTTTCTGCAAAGCTTGCTTGAGTCTTGATAGTGAAGAGTTGAGGAATTTCTGTCTCAACCTCACCCTTGAGATCTATTTGTTTCCTTTTCTTGCATAATTCTAGTTTCTTTACTGATTTCCATCTTTCATTTTGTTTGCAATTGTGTTCTTAGTTAGATCAAGGAAGAATTGAGATCTAGACTTGTTCTCTAGTCTCTTCTAACCCTGAGATCTGTGATTTCTTTTGAACCATTGCAATTCATGTTACATTTTGCTTGCTGTTCGAATTTTCAAGCAATTGTTCTCTTCTGATTTGATTTATTGCAATTTTAATTCATATTCCGCTTCTCTGTTTAATGCCATTTTACTTTCTCTTGTCTAATTTCTCCAATCCAAATTCCCAATTCTTTTTATAATTCAGGCAATTTATATTTCTTGCACTTTAAGCTTCAGTCATTTATATTTCTTGCAATCTAAGTTTCTGCAATTTACATTACTTGCACTTTAAGATTCAGCTCTTTTAATTCTTCTACACTTTAAATTCTTGTCAATCATCCCTCTCCCTTTAAATTTCATGAAATTTAGCTTCTGTTAGATACAAATCACTCAAATCAACTCTTTTTCGCTTGACTAAATCAACCACTAAACTAAAATTGCTCAATCCTTCAATCCCTGTGGGATCGACCTCACTCACATGAGTTATTATTACTTGATGCGATCCAGTACACTTGCCGGTGAGTTTTGTGTTGGACCGTTTTCCACACGTAAATAAGGAGTGTTGCTAACATTGATGTTTTGGAAAATGACAATCTGGCAAGGGACCCGAACAAGTTCCCCAGCCGCTATTACGAACTTGCCTACCCCTTGATCAAAGTAAGGAACTATCATGCGAAGCCCCTTCTAGCCCCTCCGACTCATGTCATCCCTCTTGTCATGCCCCGCATCAGCGACAATGGGAGTTCCTATTGAGGAAGCCACGTGAAGCAAACTTGTCATGGGTGGTAGAATTTTACACCAATTACCACTCCTCATCCCTTACATCGGTATTTGTGCGCCGAAGACAAGTTTCCGTCACAGAGGAGGCCATTCAAAGTGTGCTTAAGACTGGACCGTTAGTGGATGGAATTGATGCATATCAAGAGATTTTGTCGGCACGATGCGAATATGAGTTTGATTGGGATGCCATCCTCAAGGTCATTGCTACACCCGAATCATTCTGGATTCGAGGGAGGATGAGGCCGAGGCCCAAGGGCATTGATGCACATTTTCTCACCAGAGAGGCTCAGGCGTGGGCACAAATTCTAGCCTATTATTTGCTCCCTAGCACCCATGGCTCATCTATCACTGCTGAGTTAGCCTTGTTGGTTTGGTGTGTCCTCACAGAGAGACCGGTTCATATTCCTCGTCTCATTCGCCAAGCTATGGGCCGCATCCACGCTATGGGGAACCTACCCTTTCCCACTCTAGTGACCGACTTAGTTGCCGCAGCCGGTGTTCTGCGAGAGACCAAGGATCGGAGGGCCATGATCCCGATAGACGGCGACGTTGTTCCCAACGGGAGATATCTTTACCCTCCGACGGACACCGAGGAGCCAAACAAAGCCGTCCCCATGAGCATTCCCACCACCTCAACCGCACCACAAAAGTCATCCATGCAATGCATAGAAGACCTCTACAAGAAGCTCGATCGTTATGAGCGTTGCAACCAATGCCGTTACACTTTTGTCAAGAAGCTTCTAAGTTGCTTAGCACCACCTATGGAAGAACCAGAAATCTCCACATCCACCGGCACCAACAATGAAGATAGCGATAATGGAGAGGGTGATGGACACTCGGAAGCCGATCAACCACTGCGTCTCACTCAAGGAACGGAGGACCGTGCCAACTTCCAAGTGTGGGGAGGTTGGTCGGCCGACCAGTCCTCATAGGTAACACCCGAATAAATTTTGAATTTCTTTTATTAAGTATGATAGATTGCATTTAACATCCTTTGCATGCTAGTTATCTTTTAATAAGTCCACTTGGATAGAGTAATGACTTCCTTCCTAGGAAGCTAGAACTTTAGGGCAAACTCACCAATTTTTTTAAAAATAAAATTTTGATGCTATGCTTGTTTGAAGAATGTAATTTGGAACATGGATTGTGAGCCAAGAACACAAGCAGGTGAGTCTTGAGCCTAATTGCATGGCTACATCTTCTAGCCACTTACTTCCCTTCTTGTGTGCATTGTTCTCTCTCTATGATTGTAATCCTTAATTTGTTTGACTCTATATGTCCATTGTTATATGTATGAATGCATGTACATGATTGAGACCATCAATTCACTTAGCCACTTACCCAAATGACCTTACCTTATGACAACCTTTGCAACCAATTTTGAGCCTACGCTTAACCCACTTATTCTTAATTTTAGCATATCACAAGCCAAAAGCGGAAAACCCATAATTGTCCCTATTTGAATCCTTGAATAGCTTAGTCTAGTGCAAGTGTACCATTCAAGTATGAAAAAAAAAATGGGAGGGAGCATCGGTTGAGGTAAAAGCATGTTATTGTTAAAAATATTGGGAAATGGATACATACTCATGTGAACGATTAAATGTATAGACCTTATGTATTTATATTCTTGTACATAGTTTGAAAAAAAAGGGGAGGAAAGAAAAAGAAAAGAAACCCAAAGAAAAAAATAAAAATAATATAAAGAGAAGATAAAGAGAAGCAATAAAAGGGGACAAAATGCCCCAAAGGAAGACCTAGAGACAAATCAATGCATATGTGTAATGATCAAAAGTAAATACATGAGTATGTGAAAGAGTGAGGAATGGGTAATTAGGTTAGTGCATAATTGTATAGGATGTTATATAAGTTAGGTGGGGAGCTTAAGTTAATCAAAGGATTCAATTTTTAGCCCACTTAGCCAAATATATAACCCTACCTTAACCCTAACCCCATTACAACCTAAGGAAAGACCTCATGATGTATGTATGCATGCATAGAACAATTGTTGATTGTTAGAGGAAGAACAAATTTTGGAAGAATATGAAGTAGGAGAGGATTGAGTGATCAACCCTATACACCGAGCGGATAGAGTGCAAATACTTCTGGTGAGGGGTTCGAAGCTCAATTCCTTGTTCTCGGCTCTCGCGAGCATTCTTTATGCAAGCTATGCATATTTCACTTTGATGACTAATATTGGTAGAGTTCATACATTTTCCATCATCTTGCCCTATGTGCATATATATATATGTGTCTTAGGAAGATTGAATTGCTCTTGACCAAGTAGATAGTAGCATACACCCTAGTTGCATTCATGTAGGTAGATTGCATCCCATGAGTCCCACTCTCTTGTGATCCTTTGATCTTTTGCTTTCCTTTAGCATAAGGACATGCTATACTTTAAGTGTGGGGAGGTTGATAAACCCCCTTTTTAGGGTTTATCATGTGTAGATTTTAAGGGTTTTATCAATGATCTTCCACACTTGTCCATATAAAACTGTATGATTTTGTGTTCCCTTTCCAACTTTGCCTCATAGATGAAAATATGCTTCTTTTGAATCAAAATTGATATATAGTAATCCTCCTCTATTACCATTCGATGCCTTGATCTGTTTGTTGATGAGCGGATAATTTATACGCTTTTTGGCATTGTTTTTAGTATGTTTTTAGTAGAATCTAGTTACTTTTAGGGATGTTTTCATTAGTTTTTATGTTAAATTCACATTTCTGGACTTTACTATGAGTTTGTGTATTTTTCTGTGATTTCAGGTATTTTCTGGCTGAAATTAAGGGACTTGAGCAAAAATCAGATTCAGAGGTTGAAGAAGGACTGTTGATGTTGTTGGATTCTGACCTCCCTGCACTCAAAATAGATTTTCTGGAGCTATAGAACTCAAAATGGCGCGCTTCCAATTACGTTGGAAAGTAGACATCCAGGGCATTCCAGCAAAATATAATAGTCCATACTTTGCCCAAGTTTAGATGACGCAAACTGGCATTCAACGCCAGCTCTCTGCCCAATTCTGGCGTCCAGTGCCAGAAACAAGTTGCAAAGTGGAGTTCAACGCCCAAACTGGCACAAAAGCTGGCGTTCAACTCCAGAAAGAGCCTCTGCACGTGGAACATTCAAGCTCAGCCCAAGCACACACCAAGTGGGCCCCGGAAGTAGATTTATGCATCAATTACTTACTTCTGTAAACCCTAGTAACTAGTTTAGTATAAATAGGACTTTTACTATTGTATTAGACATCTTTGATCAGTTGTATGCTATCTTAGATCACATTTTAGGGGCTGGCCATTCGGCCATGCCTGGACCTTTCACTTATGTATTTTCAACGGTAGAGTTTCTACACTCCATAGATTAAGGTGTGGAGCTCTGTTGTTCCTCAAAGATTAATGCAAAGTACTACTATTTTCTATTCAATTCAACTTATTCCGCTTCTAAGATATTCACTCGCACTTCAACCTGAATGTGATGAACGTGACAATCATCATCATTCCCCATGAACGCGTGCCTGACAACCACTTCCGTTCTACCTTCGATTGAATGATTATCTCTTAGATCTCTTAATCAGAATCTTCGTGGTGTAAGCTAGATTGATGGCGGCATTCATGAGAATCCGAAAAGTCTAAACCTTATCTGTGGTATTCTGAGTAGGATTCTGGGATTCAATGACTGTGACGAGCTTCAAACTCGCGATTGCTGGGCGTAGTGACAGACGCAAAAGGAGGGTGAATCCTATTCCAGCATGATCGAGAACCTCAGATGATTAGCCGTGCTGTGACAGAGCATTTGGACCATTTTCACAAGAGGATGGGATGTAACCATTGACAACGGTGATGCCCTTGCATAAAGCCAGCCATGGAAAGGAGTAAGACTGATTGGATGAAGGCAGTGGGAAAGTAGAGATTTAGAGGAACGAAAGCATCTCTACACGCTTATCTGAAATTCTCACCAATGAATTACATAAGTGTTTCTATCCTTCTTTTATTATTTAATTTCGAAAACTCCATAACTATTTTATATCCGCCTGACTGAGATTTACAAGGTGACCATAGCTTGCTTCATACCAACAATCTCCGTGGGACCGACCCTTACTCACGTAAGGTTTATTACTTGGACGACCCAGTGCACTTGCTGGTCAGTTGTATCGAAGTTGTGACAAATTATGAATTTGAGATTAGAGCACCAAGTTTTTGGAGCCATTACCAGAGTTCACAATTTCGTGTACCAAGTTTTTGGCGCCATTGTCGGGGATTGTTCGAGTTTGGACAACTGACGGTTCATCTTGTTGCTCAGATTAGGTAATTTTCTTTTTGTTTTATTTTCAAAAATTTTTCAAAAATCTTTCAAAAATTTCTCCTTTGTTTTCAAAAAAATTTTAAAATAAAAATATTTTCAAAAATATTTTTTTCTTCAGAATTTTTAAGAATGAATTCTAGTGTTTCATGAAGCATGTTGAAGCCTGGCTGGCTGTAGAGCCATGTCTAAATTCTTTTGGACTGAGGTTTTGGCTTAAAATTGAATGAATTACTCTCATGTTACATACTAAAGC
>NC_029786.2:51962189-52015609 GCF_000816755.2 Arachis ipaensis | reverse complement strand
TTCTTCATGATCTTCAAGTTGTTCTTGGTAAGTCTTCTTGTTTGATCTTGATGTTTTCATGTTTTGTGTCTTTTCTTATTCTTCATATGCATTCTTGAAATCTTAGTATCTAAGCATTAAAGATTTCTAAGTTTGGTGTCTTGCATGTTTTCTTTGCATTAAAAAATTTTCAAAAATATGTTCTTGATGTTCATCATGATCTTCAAAGTGTTCTTGGTGTTCATCTTGACATTTATAGCATTCTTGCATGCATTCATTGTTTTGATCTAAAATTTTCATGCATTAAGTCTTTTTCATGTTTTTCCCTTTCATCATTAAAAATTCAAAAATCAAAAAAATATCTTTCCCTTTTTCACTCATAAAATTCGAAAATTTGAGTTGACTTTTTCAAAAATTTTTAAAATCTAGTTCTTTCTTATGAGTCAAATCAAATTTTCAATTTAAAAATCTTATCTTTTTCAAAATCTTTTTCAATTTTCTTATTTATTTTCGAAAATTTTAAAAATATTTTTCAAAAATCTTTTTCTTATCTTTATCTCCTAATTTTCGAAAATAACATCATCAATTAATGTTTTGATTCAAAAATTTCAAGTTTGTTACTTGCTTGTTAAGAAAGATTCAAAATTTGAGTTCTAGAATCATATCTTATGATTTCTTATGATTTCTTGTTCTCTTCGCTTTCTTATGAGCAGGAACAAGGAAAAAGGCATTCTTGTTGAAGCTGATCCAGAACCTGAAAGGACTCTGAAGAGGAAACTAAGAGAAGCTAAATTACAACAATCCAGAGACAACCTTATTGAAAATTTCGAACAAGTAAAGGAGATGGCAGCCGAACCCAACAACAATAATGCAAGGAGAATGCTTGGTGACTTTACTGCACCAAATTCTAATTTACATGGAAGAAGCATCTCCATTCCTGCCATTGGAGCAAACAACTTTGAGCTGAAACCTCAATTAGTTTCTCTGATGCAGCAGAACTGCAAGTTTCATGGCCTTCCATCTGAAGATCCTTTTCAGTTCTTAACTGAATTCTTACAGATATGTGATACTGTTAAGACTAATGGAGTAGATTCTGAAGTCTACAGGCTCATGCTTTTCCCTTTTGCTTTAAGAGACAGAGCTAGAGTGTGGTTGGACTCTCAACCCAAAGACAGCCTGAACTCTTGGGATAAGCTGGTCACGGCTTTCTTAGCCAAGTTCTTTCCTCCTCAAAAGCTGAGCAAGCTTAGAGTGGATGTTCAAACCTTCAGACAGAAAGAAGGTGAATCCCTCTATGAAGCTTGGGAAAGATACAAGCAGCTGACCAAAAAGTGTCCTTCTGACATGCTTTCAGAATGGACCATCCTGGATATATTCTATGATGGTTTATCTGAGCTATCAAAGATGTCATTGGATACTTCTGCAGGTGGATCCATTAACCTAAACAAAACACCTGCAGAAGCTCAAGAACTCATTGACATGGTTGCTAATAACCAATTCATGTACACTTCTGAGAGGAATCCTGTGAGTAATGGGATGCCTATGAAGAAGGGAGTTCTTGAAATTGATACTCTGAATGCCATATTCATGGCCGAACCTGTGAAGGAAGGAGAGGACGTGAATCCGAAGGAGGAAGACCTCCTGGGACGTCCAGTGATCAATAAGGAGCTTCCCTCTGAGGAACCAAAGGAATCTGAGACTCATCTAGAGACCATAGAGATTCCATTGAACCTCCTTATGCCATTCATGAGCTCTGATGAGTATTCCTCTTCTGAAGAGAATGAGGATGTTACTGAAGAACAAGCTGCCAAGTTTCTTGGCGCAATCATGAAGCTGAATGCCAAATTATTTGGCATTGAGACTTGGGAAGATGAACCTCCCTTGTTCACCAATGAACTAAGTGATCTGGATCAACTGACGTTGCCTCAGAAGAAACAGGATCCTGGAAAGTTCTTAATACCTTGTACCATAGGCACCATGATCTTTCAGGCTCTGTGTGACCTTGGTTCAGGAATAAACCTCATGCCCCTCTCTGTAATAGAGAAATTGGAAATCTTTGGGGTGCAAGCCGCTAAAATCTCATTAGAGATGGCAGACAATTCAAATTAACAGGCTTATGGACAAGTAGAGGACGTGCTAGTAAAGGTTGAAGGCCTTTACATCCCTACTGATTTCATAGTCCTAGATACTGGGAAGGATGAGGATGAATTCATCATCCTTGGAAGACCCTTCCTAGCCACAGCAAGAGCTGTGATTGATGTGGACAGAGGAGAATTGATCCTTCAAATAAATGAGGACAACCTTGTGTTTACAACTCAAGGATCTCTCTCTGCATCCATGGAGAGGAAGCATAAAAAGGTTCTCTCAAAGCAGAGTCACACAAAGCCCCCACAGTCAAACTCTAAGTTTGGTGATGGGAGGCCACAACCAAACTCAAAGTTTGGTGTTAAACCCCCATATCCAAACTCTAAGTTTGGTGTTGGGAGGTCTCAACAAAGCTCTACACATCTGTAAGGCTCCATGAGAGCCCACTGTCAAGCTATTGACATGAAATAAGCGCTTGTTGGGAGGCAACCCAATGTTTATTTATCTAATTTTTATTGTTTTTCATGTTTTATTAGGTTCATGATCATGTGGAGTCACAAAATAAATATAAAAATTGAAAACGGAATCAAAAACAGCAGAAGAAAAATCACACCCTGGAGGAAGACCTTACTGGCGTTTAAACGCCAGTAAGAAGCATGTTTTGGGCGTTCAACGCCAGAACAGAGCATGGTTCTGGCGCTGAACGCTAGAAATGGGCAGCATCTGGGCGTTTGAACGCCAGAAATGCACCCTGGAGAAGAGCTGGCACTGAATGCCCAGAACAAGCATGGTTCTGGCGTTCAACGCCAGAAATGAGCAACAAATGGGCGTTCAACGCCCAGAACAAGCACCAATCTGGCGCTAAACGCCCAGAGTTGTGTGCAAAGGCATTTTACATGCCTAATTTGGTGCAAGGTTGTAAATCCTTGAACACCACAGGATCTGTGGACCCGACAGGATCACCTCAGGATCTGTGGACCCCACAGGATCCCCACCTACCTCCACTTACTTTTTCTCACCCCTCTTTCACACAATCCCATACACACTCTTCCCCAAAACCCTTCACCAATGACCTCAATCTCTCTTCCCCATCACCTCTTCACCACTCACATCCATCCACTCTTCCCCATAAACCTACCTCATAAACTCCGCCTACCTTCAAAATTCAAAATCAATTTACCACCGAAACCCACCCTAAATGGCCGAACTTACCCCCCCTCCCTTCCCTATATATACCCCTCCATTCTTCCCCATTTTCACACAACACAACCCTCTCTTCTCTTCTTGGCCGAAACACACCTCCCCCTCGCCTCCATATTTTCTTCTTCTTCTTCATCTATTCTTTCTTCTCTTGCTCGAGGGCGAGCAAAATTCTAAGTTTGGTGTGGTAAAAGCATAAGCTTTTTATTTTTCCATTACCATTGATGGCACCCAAGACCGGAGAATCCTCTAGAAAAGGGAAAGGGAAGACAAAAGCTTCCACCTCCGAGTCATGGGAGATGGAAAGGTTCATCTCCAAAGCTCATCAAGACCAGTTCTATGATGTTGTGGCCAAGAAGAAGGTGATCCCCGAGGTCCCTTTCAAACTCAAGAGAAATGAGTATCCGGAGATCCGACATGAAATCCAAAGAAGAGGTTGGGAAGTTCTAACAAACCCCATTCAACAAGTCGACATCCTAATGGTTCAAGAGTTCTATGCCAATGCATGGATCACTAGGAACCATGATCAAAGTAAGAACCCGAATCCAAAGAATTATGTTACAATGGTTCGGGGGAAATACTTAGATTTTAGTCCGGAGAATGTGAGGTTGGCGTTTAACTTGCCTATGATGCAAGGAGATGAGCGCCCCTACACTAGAAGGGTCAACTTTAATCAAAGGTTGGACCAAGTCCTCATGGACATATGTGTGGAAGGAGCTCAATGGAAGATTGACTCCAAAGGCAAGCCAGTTCAATTAAGAAGACTGTACCTCAAGCCTGTGGCTAGAGGATGGTTGGAGTTCATCCAACGCTCCATCATCCCCACTAGCAACCGACCTGAAGTTACTGTGGATCGGGCCATCATGATCCATAGCATCATGATTGGAGAGGAAGTAGAAGTTCGTGAAGTCATCTCCCTTGAACTCTACAAAATAGCCGAAAAGCCCTCCCCTGGGGCAAGGCTAGCTTTTCCTCATCTTATTTGCCATCTATGTTACTCAGCAGGAGCTTTCATAGAAGGAGACATTCACATTGAGAAAGAGAAGTTTGAAGCAAGAAAAAGCAGCAAAGAACAAAGCTTGCAGAAGAAAAAAAAAATAGACGAAAGAAAAAAAAAAGAGAGCAAAAGCAACTAGAAAAAGCCAAAAGCTCTTAAAACCAAGAGGCAAGAGCAAAAAGCCAATAACCCTTAAAACCAAAAGGCAAGGGCAGATAAAAAGGATCCTAAGGCTTTGAGCATCAGTGGATAGGAGGGCCTAAAGGAATAAAATCCTGGTCTAAGCGGCTAAACCAAGCTGTCCCTAACCATGTGCTTGTGGCGTGAAAACTTGAGACTGAGCGGTTAAAGTCAAGGTCCAAAGCAAAAAAAGAGTGTGCTTAAGAACCCTGGACACCTCTAATTGGGGACTTTAGCAAAGCTGAGTCACAATCTGAAAAGGTTCACCCAGTTATGTGTCTGTGGCATTTATGTATCCGGTGGTAATACTGGAAAACAAAGTACTTAGGGCCACGGCCAAGACTCATAAAATAGCTGTGTTCAAGAATCATCATACTGAACTAGGAGAATCAATAACACTATCTGAACTTTGAGTTCCTATAGATGCCAATCATTCTGAACTTCAATGGATAAAGTGAGATGCCAAAACTATTCAAGAGGCAAAAAACTACAAGTCCCGCTCATCTGATTGGAGCTATGTTTCATTGATAGTTTGGAATTTATAGTATATTCTCTTCTTTTTATCCTATTTGATTTTCAGATGCTTGGGAACAAGCAACAATTTAAGTTTGGTGTTGTGATGAGCGGATAATTTATACGCTTTTTGGCATTGTTTTTAGTATGTTTTTAGTAGAATCTAGTTACTTTTAGGGATGTTTTCATTAGTTTTTATCTTAAATTCACATTCTGGACTTTACTATGAGTTTGTGTGTTTTTCTGTGATTTCAGGTATTTTCTGGCTGAAATTAAGGGACTTGAGCAAAAATCAGATTCAGAGGTTGAAGAAGGACTACTGATGCTGTTGGATTCTGACCTCCCTACACTCAAAATAGATTTTCTGGAGCTACAAAACTCAAAATGGCGTGCTTCCAATTGCGTTGGAAAGTAGACATCTAGGGCTTTCCAGAAATATATAATAGTCCATACTTTGCCCAAGTTTAGATGACGCAAACTGGCGTTCAACGCCAGCTCTCTGCCCAATTCTGGCGTCCAGCGCCAGAAACAAGTTGCAAAGTGGAGTTCAACGCTCAAACTGGCACAAAAGCTGGCGTTCAACTCCAGAATGAGCCTCTGCACGTGGAACATTCAAGCTCAGCTCAAGCACACACCAAGTGGGCCCCAGAAGTGGATTTATGCATCAATTACTTACTTCTGTAAACCCTAGTAACTAGTTTAGTATAAATAGGACGTTTCACTATTGTATTAGACATCTTTGATCAGTTGTATGCTATCTTAGGTCACGTTTTGGGGGCTGGCCATTCGGCCATGCCTGGACCTTTCACTTATGTATTTTCAACGGTATAGTTTCTACACTCCATAGATTAAGGTGTGGAGCTCTGCTGTTCCTCAAAGATTAATGCAATGTACTACTGTTTTCTATTCAATTCAACTTATTCCGCTTCTAAGATATTCATTCGCACTTCAACCTGAATGTGATGAACGTGCCAATCATCATCATTCCCCATGAACGCGTGCCTGACAACCACTTCCGTTCTACCTTCGATTGAATGATTATCTCTTAGATCTCTTAATCAGAATCTTCGTGGTGTAAGCTAGATTGATGGCGGCATTCATGAGAATCCGGAAAGTCTAAACCTTGTCTGTGGTATTCCGAGTAGGATTCTGGGATTGAATGACTGTGACGAGCTTCAAACTCGCGATTGTTGGGCGTAGTGACAGACGCAAAAGAAGGGTGAATCCTATTCCAGCATGATCGAGAACCTCAGATGATTAGTCGTGCTGTGACAGAGCATTTGGACCATTTTCAGAAGAGGATGGCATGTAACCATTGACAACGGTGATGCCCTTGCATAAAGCCAGCCATGGAAAGGAGTAAGACTGATTGGATGAAGGCAGTGGGAAAGCAGAGATTCAGAGGAACGAAAGCATCTCTACACGCTTATCTGAAATTCTCACCAATGAATTACATAAGTGTTTCTATCCTTTTTTTATTATTTAATTTCGAAAACTCCATAACTATTTTATATCCGCCTGACTGAGATTTACAAGGTGACCATAGCTTGCTTCATACCAATAATCTCCGTGGGATCGACCCTTATTCACGTAAGGTTTATTACTTGGACGACCCAGTGCACTTGCTGGTCAGTTGTATCGAAGTTGTGACAAATTATGAATTTGAGATTAGAGCACCAAGTTTTTGGAGCCATTACCAGAGTTCACAATTTCGTGCACCATTTGTTAAGTGGTTTCAAAAGTTATAGGGCAAAATGGCAAAGAGGAGTGAAGGAAGCATGCATGAATGGAAGGAGCATGGAATAAATTAAAGTTTTGAAGTTTGGACATGGGCGCGCACGAGCACTGATGACAAGTCATCCTAGCCTAGTTTTACTAGTCCTTTTCTTTGTTTTTATTCGGATTTATGCACTTTCTTGCATTGTAAGTAAGTAATTTGGAATGGAATTGCATGGTTTCTTTGAATCAACAAACCACCCTTTAATTGATACAAAATCATGAGGTTTAAGCTAAATTTAATTGATAATTAATTGATTTATAAACCTTGTGAATTTGGTGATACTTTGATTGGTTGTTTTGATTACTTGTAGGTGAAGAAAGAAGAAAATGAGAAAAGCGTGGCATAAGGAACGTGTCCAAAGGAAGCAAAAAGCGTGCCCAAGAGAAGAAAAAGCGTGGCAACATTGAGGAAGAAGGAAAGCTAAGTTGGGAGAATGAACCGAGCTTCACAAGGAATAAAAGGAGAAAGTAAGGCACAAAGCTCAGTTCACTTAGTTAACTGAGCACTAAAGAAAGCAAGGAAATGACATAAAGCTCAGTTCACTAAGTGAGCTTTATCGGGCTCCTTCAAGAATTAATTCGAAGCAAAATTCCCATGAATGAAGCCACCAAGTTTCGAACTCATGAACTAAACGAAGCAAGGAACGCTCCTTGCAAGGAAAATAAGAAGAAAATAGCCAAAAAGCTTCCTCCAAGGTTCGAACAAGGAACCTCACACTACCAAGCTTGCAAGGAAATTAAGCCAAGGTGCTTTGGCCAAGATTCGAACATGGGAACTCCTTGGAAAACAAGGGAGGAGCGCTACTTTGGTGCAAACAAAATGAGCCAAGATGGCTCTTCCAAGGTTCGAACCAGGGAGCTCCATGGGAAGCAAGGAAGGAGCGTCCAACCCCTCCAAGGAAATTAGCTTCAGATTTCCTCCACCAAGGGTCAAACTTGGAAGCATGAGTACGCTACAATGGGGACCTCAGTTGGTTTTCCCAACTGAGCACTACTCTTCTCCCATCCCCAACATTTTGGAGCAAGCCTTGCGCACACATTGACACGGCCAAGAATGCCTTGATGCACGCAACATTGACACAGCCAAGACATAGAGCTCAGTTCAAAATTCCAACTGAGCTCTAATATAATGCAACAAGGCCAAGGCTGGGACACGCACAAAATTGGAGAAGCAAAGCAACATTGGGCGCTCAGTTTGGTTTTCCAACTGAGCCAGCCCCTGGGAGGTGGACCTTGGACCAAGAATCCACCAAAAATCCAATTTAATTCATTTCTTCACCAAATTTTAGAGCCCACCCAAATTCATAGATCTAAATTCGGAAGTGTATAAATAGGTGATAGTTTGATTTAGAGATGACCTTTTTCTCTTTGAGAATTTTTTATTTTTGTAATTTTGAGCTTTTTACTTTGAATTTGGATCTTAGAGAATTGGGAAGGAGAATTGATCTCTCTTCTTCCTTGTTCTTGCTTGAGCACTCTTTACTTCTTGTCATGGATCTTGGGTGGAGAATTGAAGAAATTCTGTTTCAATCTCACCTTGAGATCTCTTTATTTATCTTTCTGCATAATTCAAATTCTGTTTACTGTTTCTTCTCGTCTACTACTTCTGCAACTTACTTTTCTATTTCTTTTGCAATTGTTCTTGTTGGATCAAGGAAGGATTTGAGATCTAGACTTATTTTCTAGTCTCTTCCACTCCTGAGATCTTCAATCTCTCTCTTAATTTCTGCAATTAAGATACAGTTACTTTTTGTTTTATTTCCTCAAGCATTTCTACTTTTCTGTTTAGATCTACTTTACTTCAATTCACCTTTTACTCTTCTGTTTATTGCAATTCCCTTGTTCTTGTTTAAATTCTGCAATCCTAGTTCCCAATTCCCTTTACAATTCAAGCAATTTACATTTCTTGCACTTTAAGATTCAGTCATTTACATTTCTTGCAATCTAAGTTTCTGTAATTTATATTTCTTGCACTTTAAGATTCATCCTCTTTAATTTCTCTGCACTTTAATTTTCAGTCAATTACCCCTCTCCCTTTACATTTCATGCAATTTAGCTTCTGTTAATTACAAACCACTCAAACCAATACTTGATTCGCTTGACTAAATCAACCACTAAACTAAAATTGCTCAATCCTTCAATCCCTGTGGGATAGACCTCACTCATGTGAGTTATTATTACTTGATACGACCCGGTACACTTGCCGGTTAGTTAGGGTGTTCGAATTCATTTTCCAAATTCTCCCATCGAGTTTTTGGCGCCATTACCGGGGATTGATTAGATTGACAATGATTAAGTAAAGTGGAGATCTAGATCAAGCACTTTTTCTTTTCTGTTCTTTAATTTTTAACTAACACACTAACTGTTTGAATATTTGCCTAAGATTAATAAACCCCACTTTAGCAATAGAGTGGGATTTTCCTGGATTCTCTGACTCTATACGTTTCTTGTATTTCTGCTCACTAAGTAAATGACAACAGTAATTTTCTTCTATTGATCTTTCAAGCTTGTCAACTGTTTGATATATTGTATCAACTAATCCTCTAACCACATTTTGGCATGAGTAGAATCAATCTTCATTCGGACTATTTGTGATTGTACAGATCATGGAGGGGAACTCAACGAATTCCAGTAATTATGGGAGTAGTGTCCTCACCTTAGATGACAATTCAATCCATGATTTGAAGTATCCTCCCATCACCATGAACGATGTTGCTCAATGGCTTGAAGCCTTCCCACAAGGAAGTATCATCGGATGGGAAGATCTAATGAGTAAATTCCTGGCCAAGTTGAAACCACCCCAGGAAATTGGTAAACTAGAGGCAGAAGTGCAACCATCCACACAAGAGAAGGGAGCAATGAAAATCGAAGGTGTAAGTGCAATCATGACCCAAAAGAAGCAGATACATCAACAACTTCAGCAACAATTGGAACTGATGGACAGAAAAATCGATGAACTGCGAACTGCTGTAGTAAATGCACACAACCTGCCTCAAAACTCACATTGTTGGAATCAACCTGAAAAAGGTTTTGGAGCATTTAACCATGATCAACAAAGTCATGAGTGATTCCAACACAGGTCTCAGGGTGATGTGTACAACCCACCCTGGAGGACTCATTCCAACTGGAGGAGAAGTGAGCACCAAAATCAAGAAGATCTCAACTACAACAACCCCAACTTTCCAAATTAGCAAAAACACCACCATACCAACAACAACCACTACACACCACCACCACAACACTCACCCTTCCAACCCCCAACACCCCATAACCAACCAATCTCACAAGACTCTCAGAGGATCACCAACTTAGAGATCTTAATAGAGAGAATGATGAAGCACCAAGAGGTGACAACAAAGAATCAGGAAACCTCAATCAGAAGAATTGAGAGGTAAATAGAACAACTGGCTAAGTACCTAGCAGAAATGAGTGAGAAGAGGGCAAATGCTTTCCCCAGAGCCACTGAAGGCAACCTGAAAGACAATGAAAAAGTTGCTAGGTGGGAGAAATGGAAAGCAATCATAGAGGAATGTGAGAGGGCTATAGAAAAAGAAATAATCATCAAAGAGAAGCACCACAGAGAAGTTCTTCAAGAACAATTAGTGGAAAGAAAGCCCACAGTAAGAGGAGAAGATCAAAGGCAACAGAATTCTCAACTTTCGTGATCAAAGGATGGAGGATGTCAAGCTAGTGACAATAAAGAAGCTCTTGTTGGGAGGCAACCCAACCTAAGGTAGTTTTCTTTTCATAACTATTTCAATAAAAGGTTAATTAACTTTATCTATATTGCAAGAAGCTAAGTTTGGTGTTGCACACCGAAACAATATAAGGGAGAATGATGGATTCTAAGTTTGGTGTTCCACCAAAATCTCATCGTAAAAGGTATTCTCACTTCCTGCATAATGCTAGCTTCAAACATTTAGATAAACTAGTTAACTATTTGTTGTTTCATAATTTTTAGTTTTATTACCTTTAGTTAGGAAAAAGATTTCACAGATAGTTAAATTGTTGCATGAGAAATATTGGCAAGGAACAAAGTTTGGTGTTCACACACCAAAGTAAGTTTAAGAGCCACAAATAAGCTTTGCATACTAATCAGTTACTTAAATGGCTTGAGAAGCAAGCAACTTTTGAGAATCATGCAGGAAAATAGCAACATTTGAAGACAATCTGCAGTATAACTCAAAAGAAAGAAGAAGAAGGGAGAATCAAGCAAAGGCAAGGAGCATAACAACTAAAAGGTGGTGAAGTTCTTTCATAATTTCAAATTAAATAAGGAAGATGTGTATCTGAAACATGATATACCTCCAATTATCTTTTGTTTTGCATATTTTTGCTATAATAGGCTATCTGCATAATCTTGTCATCTTTCATTAGCTTGAGTACTTTGTTTTGTTCCCTTGCTGTCTGAATAAAAGAGAGATGTTTGATTTGGAAAAGTAAGTGTTCAATGTTGCAAAAGTTAGAATGAAAGTTAGTGGTGGTATGTGTTTGATTCAATTATTAGCTCACAAAATAATTGCTGCATAATGACATGTTACTTGAAGCCTGAACTAGTTTGCCACTATGAAGCCTTGAATTAATGAAAGTCCCTTGAAAATGAACCAAAACAGAAAGAAAAAGAAATAGAAAAAGCCAAAGAAAATGGCAAAGAAACAAACAATAAGGCTAGACACCAATAGCTTGGACCTTAGGACACATGCCTGTGGTGTTTTTATACTAGGATATGCTTGGACAAGTAAGTTCTAAGGAGTATTTCAAAACTTGGCCACTTAGATCAACTGATTTGGGATTGCCAACTGAAAGTCCACAATAAAGAGTAACCTAGCTACAAAACACTTAGTTATCCAAAGAGATGCTGGGCACCAATGATCCTAGGAGGAAAAAGGTGAGCCATGTGTCTGTGGTGAAGGAATGTTGAGAATAAACTAAGCCAAAGGCTACTACAACATTTGACACCAAGCCTTCAATGAGTAATAAGCTCTCTAAGCAAAAGAAAGAAGAAAAAATTAACAAGGGAAACAAGCAAAAAGTAAGGCATTGTAGCAGCAACCTTAGTGAACCCTTAAGGAAATATTGTTTGTTTTGACAGCAAGTAATAAATGAGCCTCTTTTGATCAGCATGAAACCCCATGAACCAAGTTCAACTATCTGCTTAATAAGGACATATATACTTCTCTATTTTATTCTATCTTCTCTTATGTTTTATGATTGCTTGGGGACAAGCAAGTTTTAAGTTTGTTGTTGTGATGACAAGTCATCTTAGCCTAGTTTTACTAGTCCTTTTCTTTGTTTTTATTAGGATTTATGCACTTTCTTGCATTGTAAGTAAGTAATTTGGAGTGGAATTGCATGGTTTCTTTGAATCAACCAACCACCCTTTAATTGATACAAAATCATGAGGTTTAAGCTAAATTTAATTGATAATTAATTGGTTTATAAACCTTGTGAATTTGGTGATACTTTGATTGGTTGTTTTGATTAGTTGTAGGTGAAGAAAGAAGAAAATGAGAAAAGCGTGGCATAAGGAACGTTTCCAAAGGAAGCAAAAAGCGTGACCAAGAGAAGAAAAAGCGTGGCAACATTGAGGAAGAAGGAAAGCTAAGTTGGGAGAATGAACTGAGCTTCACAAGGAAAAAAAGGAGAAAGCAAGGCACAAAGCTCAGTACACTTAGTTAACTGAGCACTAAAGAAAGCAAGGAAATGACATAAAGCTCAGTTCACTAAGTGAGCTTTATCGGGCTCCTTCAAGAATTAATTCAAAGAAAAATTCCCATGAATGAAGCCACCAAGTTTCGAACTCATGAACTGAACGAAGCAAGGAACGCTCATTGCAAGGAAAATAAGAAGAAAATAGCCAAAAGCTTCCTCCAAGGTTCGAACAAGGAACCTCACACTACCAAGCTTGCAAGGAAATTAAGCCAAGGTGCTTTGGCTAAGATTCGAACCTGGGAACTCCTTGGAAAACAAGGGAGGAGCGATACTTTGGTACAAAGAAAATGAGCCAAGATGGCTCTCCCAAGATTCGAACCAGGGAGCTCCATGGGAAGCAAGGAAGGAGCGTCCAACCCCTCCAAGGAAATTAGCTTCAGATTTCCTCCACCAAGGGTCAAACTTGGAAGCATGAGGACGCTACAATGGGGAGCTCAGTTAGTTTTCCCAACTGAGCGCTACTCTTCCCCCATCCCCCATATTTTGGCGCAACAAGAAGAACCAAGGAGCAAGCCTTGCGCACACATTGACACGGCCAAGGATGCCATGATGCGCGCAACATTGACACAGCCAAGACATAGAGCTCAGTTCAAAATTCCAACTGAGCTCTAGTATAATGTAACATGGCCAAGGCTGGGACACGCACAAAATTAGAGAAGCAAAGCAACATTGGGCGCTCAATTTGGTTTTCCAACTGAGCCAGCCCCTGGGAGGTGGACCTTGGACCAAAAATCTACCAAAAATCCAATTTAATTCATTTCTTCACTAAATTTTAGAGCCCACCCAAATTCTTAGATCTAAATTAGGAAGTGTATAAATAGGTGATAGTTTGATTTAGAGATGACCTTTTTCTCTTTGAGAATTTTTTATTTTTGTAATTTTGAGCTTTTTACTTTGAATTTCGATCTTAGAGAATTAGGAAGGAGAATTGATCTCTCTTCTTCCTAGTTCTTGCTTGAGCACTCTTTACTTCTTGTCTTGGATCTTGGGTGGAGAATTAAAGAAATTCTATTTCAATCTCACCTTGAGATCTCTTTATTTATCTTTCTGCATAATTTAAATTCTGTTTACTGTTTCTTCTCTTCTACTACTTCTGCAACTTACTTTTCTATTTCTTTTGCAATTGTTCTTGTTGGATCAAGGAAGGATTTGAGATCTAGACTTGTTTTCTAGTCTCTTCCACTCCTGAGATCTTCAATCTCTCTCTTAATTTCTGCAATTAAGATACAGTTACTTTTTGTTTTATTTCCTCAAGCATTTCTACTTTTCTGTTTAGATCTACTTTACTTCAATTCACCTTTTACTCTTCTGTTTATTGCAATTCCCTTGTTCTTGTTTAAATTCTGCAATCCTAGTTCCCAATTCCCTTTACAATTCAAGCAATTTATATTTCTTGTACTTTAAGATTCAGTCATTTACATTTCTTGCAATCTAAGTTTCTGTAATTTATATTTCTTACACTTTAAGATTCAGCCTCTTTAATTTCTCTGCACTTTAATTTTCAGTCAATTACTCCTCTCCCTTTACATTTCATGCAATTTAGCTTCTGTTAATTACAAACCACTCAAACCAATA
This sequence comes from Arachis ipaensis, assembly GCF_000816755.2. Classification (NCBI taxonomy): domain Eukaryota; kingdom Viridiplantae; phylum Streptophyta; class Magnoliopsida; order Fabales; family Fabaceae; genus Arachis; species Arachis ipaensis. The sequence goes on along the minus strand of NC_029786.2, from coordinate 52,001,589 downwards.
CTTGATTCGCTTGACTAAATCAACCACTAAACTAAAATTCCTCAATCCTTCAATCCCTGTGGGATCGACCTCACTCATGTGAGTTATTATTACTTGATACGACCCGGTACACTTGCTGGTTAGTTAGGGTGTTGGAATTCATTTTCCAAATTCTCCCATCAAGTTTTTGGCGCCGTTGCCGGGGATTGATTAGATTGACAATGATTAAGTAAAGTGGAGATCTAGATCAAGCACTTTTTCTTTTCTGTTCTTTAATTTTTAACTAACACACTAACTGTTTGAATATTTGCCTAAGATTACTAAAACCCCACTTTAGCAATAGAGTGGGATTTTCCTGGATTCTCTGACTCTATACGTTTCTTGTATTTCTGCTCACTAAGTAAAGGACAAGAGTAATTTTCTTCTATTGATCTTTCAAGCTTGTCAACTGTTTGATATATTGTATCAACTAATCCTCTAACCACATTTTGGCATGAGTAGAATCAATCTTCATTCGGACTGTTTGTGATTGTACAGATCATGGAGGGAAACTCAACGAATTCCAGTAATTATGGGAGTAGTGTCCTCACCTTAGATGACAATTCAATCCATGATTTGAAGTATCCTCCCATCACCATGAACGATGTTGCTCAATGGCTTGAAGCCTTCCCACAAGGAAGTATCATCGGATGGGAAGATCTAATGAGTAAATTCCTGGCCAAGTTGAAACCACCCCAGGAAATTGGTAAACTAGAGGCAGAAGTGCAACCATCCACACAAGAGAAGGGAGCAATGAAAATCGAAGGTGTAAGTGCAATCATGACCCAAAACAAGCAGATACATCAATAACTTCAGCAACAATTGGAACTGATGGACAGAAAAATCAATGAACTGCGAACTGCTGTAGTAAATGCACACAACCTGCCTCAAAACTCACATGGTTGGAATCAACCTGAAAAAGGTTTTGGAGCATTTAACCATGAGCAACAAAGTCATGAGTGATTCCAACACAGGTCTCAGGGTGATGTGTACATCCCACCCTGTAGGACTCATTCCAACTGGAGGAGAAGTGAGCACCAAAATCAAGGAGATATCAACTACAACAACCCCAACTTTCCAAATCAGCAAAAACACCACCATACCAACAACAACCACTACACACCACCACCACAACACTCACCCTTCCAACCCCCAACACCCCATAACCAACCAATCTCACAAGACTCTCAGAGGATCACTAACTTGGAGATCTTAATAGAGAGAATGATGAAGCACCAAGAGGTGACAACAAAGAATCAGGAAATCTCAATCAGAAGAATTGAGAGGTAAATAGAACAACTGGCTAAGTACCTAGCAGAAATGAGTAAGAAGAGGGCAAATACTTTCCCCAAAGCCACTGAAGACAACCTGAAAGACAATGAAAAAGTTGCTTGGTGGGAGAAATGGAAAGCAATCATAGAGAAAAGTGAGAGGGCTATAGAAAAAGAAATAATCATCAAAGAGAAGCACCACAGAGAAGTTCTTCAAGAACAAATAGAGGAAAGAAAGCCCACAGTAAGAGGAGAAGATCAAAGGCAACAGAATTCTCAACTTTCGTGATCAAAGGATGGAGGATGTCAAGCTAGTGACAATAAAGAAGCGCTGGTTGGGAGGCAACCCAACCTAAGGTAGTTTTCTTTTCATAACTATTTCAATAAAAGGTTAATTAACTTTATCTATATTGCAAGAAGCTAAGTTTTGTGTTGCACACCGAAACAATATAAGGGAGAATGATGGATTCTAAGTTTGGTGTTCCACCAAAATCTCATCGTAAAAGGTATTCTCACTTCCTGCATAATGCTAGCTTCAAACATTTAGATAAACTAGTTAACTATTTGTTGTTTCATAATTTTTACTTTTATTACCTTTAGTTAGGAAAAAGATTTCACAGATAGTTAAATTGTTGCATGAGAAATATTGGCAAGGAACAAAGTTTGGTGTTCACACACCAAAGTAAGTTCAAGAGCCACAAATAAGCTTTGCATACTAATCAGTTACTTAAATGGCTTGAGAAGCAAGCAACTTTTGAGAATCATGCAGGAAAATAGCAACATTTGAAGACAATCTACAGTATAACTCAAAAGAAAGAAGAAGAAGGGAGAATCAAGCAAAGGCCAGGAGCATAACAACTAAAAGGTGGTGAAGTTCTTTCATAATTTCAAATTAAATAAGGAAGATGTGTATCTGAAACATGATATACCTCCAATTATCTTTTGTTTTGCATATTTTTGCTATAATAGGCTATCTGCGTAATCTTGTCATCTTTCATTAGCTTGAGTACTTTGTTTTGTTCCCTTGCTGTCTGAATAAAAGAGAGATGTTTGATTTGGAAAAGTAAGTGTTCAATGTTGCAAAAGTTAGAATGAAAGTTGGTGGTGGTATGTGTTTGATTCAATTATTAGCTCACAAAATAATTGCTGCATAATGACATGTTACTTGAAGCCTGAACTAGTTTGCTGCTATGAAGCCTTGAATTAATGAAAGTCCCTTGAAAATGAACCAAAACAGAAAGAAAAAGAAATAGAAAATGCCAAAGAAAATGGCAAAGAAACAAATAATAAGGCTAGACACTAATAGCTTGGACCTTAGGACACATGCCTGTGGTGTTTTTGTACTAGGATATGCTTGGACAAGTAAGTTCTAAGGAGTATTTCAAAACTTGGCCACTTAGATCAACTAATTTGGGATTACTAACTGAAAGTCCACAATAAAGAGTAACCTAGCTACAAAACACTTAGTTATCCAAAGAGATGCTGGGCACCAATGATCCTAGGAGAAAAAAGGTGAGCCATGTGTCTGTGGTGAAGGAATATTGAGAATAAACTAAGCCAAAGGCTACTACAACATTTGCCACCAAGCCTTCAATGAGTAATAAGCTCTCTAAGCAAAAGAAAGAAGAAAAAATTAACAAGGGAAACAAGCAAAAAGTAAGGCATTGTAGCAGCAACCTTAGTGAACCCTTAAGGAAACATTGTTTGTTTTGACAGCAAGTAATAAATGAGCCTCTTTTGATCTGCATGAAACCACATGAACCAAGTTCAACTATCTGCTTAATAAGGACATATATACTTCTCTATTTTATTCTATCTTCTCTTATGTTTTATGAATGCTTGGGGACAAGCAAGTTTTAAGTTTGGTGTTGTGATGATAAGTCATCTTAGCCTAGTTTTACTAGTCCTTTTCTTTGTTTTTATTAGGATTTATGCACTTTCTTGCATTGTAAGTAACTAATTTGGAGTGGAATTGCATGGTTTCTTTGAATCAACCAACCACCCTTTAATTGATACAAAATCATGAGGTTTAAGCTAAATTTAATTGATAATTAATTGGTTTATAAACCTTGTGAATTTGGTGATACTTTGATTGGTTGTTTTGATTACTTGTAGGTGAAGAAAGAAGAAAATGAGAAAAGCGTGGCATAAGGAACGTGTCCAAAGGAAGCAAAAAGCGTTCCCAAGAGAAGAAAAAGCGTGGCAACATTGAGGAAGAAGGAAAGCTAAGTTGGGAGAATGAACTGAGCTTCAAAAGGGAAAAAAAGGAGAAAGCAAGGCACAAAGCTCAGTTCACTTAGTTAACTGAGCACTAAAGAAAGCAAGGAAATGACATAAAGCTCAGTTCACTAAGTGAGCTTTATCGGGCTCCTTCAAGAATTAATTCAAAGCGAAATTCCCATGAATGAAGCCACCAAGTTTCGAACTCATGAACTGAAGGAAGCAATGAACGCTCCTTGCAAGGAAAATAAGAAGAAAATAGCCAAAAGCTTCCTCCAAGGTTCGAAAAAGGAACCTCACACTACCAAGCTTGCAAGGAAATTAAGCCAAGGTGCTTTGGCTAAGATTCGAACCTAGGAACTCCTTGGAAAACAAGGGAGGAGCTACTTTGGTACAAAGAAAATGAGCCAAGATGGCTCTCCCAAGATTCGAACCAGGGAGCTCCATGGGAAGCAAGGACCGAGAGTCCAACCCCTCCAAGGAAATTAGCTTCAGATTTCCTCCACCAAGGGTCGAACTTGGAAGCATGAGGACGCTACAATGGGGAGCTCAGTTGGTTTTCCCAACTGAGCGCTACTCTTCCCCCATCCCCCACATTTTGGCACAACAAGAAGAACCAAGGAGCAAGCCTTGCACACACATTGACACAGCCAAGGATGCCATGATGCGCGCAGCATTGACAAAGCCAAGACATAGAGCTCAGTTCAAAATTCCAACTGAGCTCTAGTATAATGCAACATTGCCAAGGCTGGGACACGCACAAAATTGGAGAAGCAAAGCAACATTGGGCGCTCAGTTTGGTTTTCCAACTGAGCCAGCCCCTTGGAGGTGGACCTTGGACCAAAAATCCACCAAAAATCCAATTTAATTCATTTCTTCACCAAATTTTAGAGCCCACCCAAATTCTTAGATCTAAATTAGGAAGTGTATAAATAGGTGATAGTTTGATTTAGAGAGGACCTTTTTTTCTTTGAGAATTTTTCATTTTTGTAATTTTGAGCATTTTACTTTGAATTTGGATCTTAGAGAATTGGGAAGGAGAATTGATATCTCTTCTTCCTTGTTCTTGCTTGAGCACTCTTTACTTCTTGTCTTGGATCTTGGGTGGAGAATTGAAGAAATTCTTTTTCAATCTCACCTTGAGATCTCTTTGTTTATCTTTCTGCATAATTCAAATTCTGTTTACTGCTACTTCTCTTCTACCACTTCTGCAACTTACTTTTCTATTTCTTTTGCAATTGTTCTTGTTGGATCAAGGAAGGATTTGATATCTAGACTTATTTTCTAGTCTCTTCCACTCCTGAGATCTTCAATCTCTCTCTTAATTTCTGCAATTAAGATATAGTTACTTTCTATTTTATTTCCTCAAGCATTTTTACTTTTCTGTTTAGATATACTTTACTTCAATTCACGTTTTACTCTTCTGTTTATTGCAATTCCCTTGTTCTTGTTTAAATTCTGCAATCCTAGTTCCCAATTCCCTTTACAATTCAAGCAATTTACATTTCTTGCACTTTAAGATTCAGTCATTTACATTTCTTGCAATCTAAGTTTCTGCAATTTATATTTCTTGCACTTAAGATTCAGCCTCTTTAATTTCTCTACACTTTAATTTTCAGTCAATTACCCCTCTCCCTTTACATTTCATGGAATTTAGCTTCTTTTAATTACAAACCACTCAAACCAATACTTGATTCGCTTGACTAAATCAACAACTAAACTAAAATTGCTCAATCCTTCAATCCCTGTGGGATCGACCTCACTCATGTGAGTTATTATTACTTGATACGACCCGGTACACTTGCCGGTTAGTTAGGGTGTTAGAATTCATTTTCCAAATTCTCCCATCAAGCACCTTGCGCGTACGCGCGGATGCATAATCCTAGAGTCGGCGCAATGGAGCCAACTGAGAAGCCGGCGCGCTTGTATGGCTGGGCTATATTTCCTATGACGCGCGCGCGCACTGCACGCTTGTGTGTAGGTGCGAAAAACTCCAGGTGCGCGTACGCGCCGATGTGCGCACGTGATTTTTTAAAAGGAAAACGTGACCAGCAATTTCAGGGAGTCCCAGGCCCAGTTTTGGAGCAGAATTTTGGAGGGAAAAGCTTAAGAAGACCAAGGATTAGGGGAGTTCTGACAATTAGTCATAATTCTAGATATTTTTGGGTAGTTAGTTACATTTTGTTTCTTGAGAGAGAAACTCCAACTTCTCTCTAGGATTTCACTTTCTTCATTGCAATTCTCCTATGATTTCTTGGTGAGATCCATTGCTAATTCACTTTTGTTTTGATACAAGTTGTAGATCTACTCTTCTTCTATTCTCAATTGATGCTCTTTTGATTCAATCTCTTAGATCTAGATTTGTGACTTTGTTACTTGAATTTTGATTAATGAATTGTGGAATTTCATTCAATTGCTTGATTGTTGATGATTGTTTGGATTAGATAGCTTTAATTCAATTCTCTTCTCTCAATTATATCATGTCTTTTATGATTGCCTACCAATTGTTTGTGATAATGACAACCCTAGCTATGGAGTAGATTTCTCTCACTTGGCTTAGGGGTTGAGTTATTGGAGACACTTGAATAGTGAATATCAATTGTTGACTAGGAATTGAGAATTGCTAATTGACTTGGAGTGCATGCACTAAAGCTAGACTTCCCTAGGGTGAGACTAGGACTTATGACTCAAGTTAGTTACTCTCACTTGACTTTCCTCCATTATTAGGGGGTTAACTAAGTGAAGCAATAATCAACTCTTTTCACAATTGAAGGAAACTATAATGATGGAACTTCCAATGCTTACCCCCTAGCCAAGGCTTTTATCTCAATTGATTGTTGCTTACCTTTGATAGCTTGAATTCTCGCACCAACTCGCAAAACCACAAAAGACTTCCTAATCAATAATGTGCATTCTAAGGCAATTCCTAGGGAGAACGACCCGGGATCAACACTCTCAGTCATAGATTTTAGAATTGTTTGATGCGATATTTACGTGTTGGTTAGACTATACTCACGATTGGATTCACTGTTAATCTCTAACCAGCATACGAATATTTCGGTTTTCAACCATCCGCACAGACGCGCATGGTAAGCAGGCGCGCGGATTCAAAATTTTCAACCCCAAAGGACGCGAGAACACCTTCACTCGCAAAACCCCCTTTTTCCACCCAAGCGTTCCCTCCTCATCTTCTCCCTGCAACCACCGCCGAGCGCCGCCGCGACTCCCGCGTCGCCGCCGCCAACCCCCCTACCCCTCGCTTCTCCTTTTCTTTCCTCCTCCATTCTCTTCCTCTCACCCTCATCCTCTCACTCTCACTTTCTCACTCTCTCTGCTCCCTGCCCACTGACGGCGAACCCCCAGCCGTGAACCGCCGCTGCTGATAGAAACCATCCCTCCCATTCCTCCATTTCTATTCTTGCTTCTGCGCTCCGCCCCTGTTCCACCTTTTACCCCTTCTCTGTTTCTCTCCTATCTCCTCCGCTTATCACCAGTGCCACCGCGAGTTCTCTGTGCCACCACCTTCCTGGGCAGAGCTATTACCACCCATTTCCTTCCTTTTCTATTTCTGCTCTGCTCCCAGGTTCCATAGCCTGCCTCATTACTCTGTTCCTTTAATGTCTTTTACCAATTTACTTAATTATTTTTAATTAGTTAGTTGAATAATTTTGCATGTTAGGCTAGATAAATATAATTGCGGTTAGGTAGTTAGGATGTGGTTAGAGGATTCTAGGCCTGATAAGTGCTCCATTTGTGTTCATTTTTTTGGATGTTACATGCTGAGTGATGCGTAGTATGCTTTGTTTTGTGTTCTATTTCACTGCTGCCTTACTTGATTGTTACTGTCCAAGCCATGTGCAATCTTTGATTGCTTACCTGTTGGTATGTGCACTCATATGACTGATTTCTGCTGCTATTTGCTATCCGGGAACATCCAATTTACTGTCGGAATGCTGCCCAATATTTTTCAGAAATTGCTTTTTGGTTTTAAACTTGTTACCTATAACTGAACTTCGTGCTTTTGGAGTTGAGTTCTCATCTGATTACACGAAGCTCCTTTCTTAGGTATCTTTGGGTTGGTTTTTCCATATTTATGATGTTGCCCACGTTTTGCTTTGAACCTTCACATGGTTTCACTTTTCAAGTTAATCAAATGCATTCAACTTGTGCTTCACTCATCATCTGATTTAACTTGCAATTTTGTTGAATATGGCTCATGGCTTTGCAACAATTGGTTATTTCAACTTGTGTATCTCCTTCTCACTCTAACTGATTTGTCTAGATTACACAAAATGAACTTTCGTTTTGTCAACACCAATTATTGCATTACCAATGACCGCGGCTTTGATTGATGACTTGCTTTCAATTAATTGCTTCTTTTGCAATTTCATATTTTATCATCAATGACTACATTCCCCTCATGATTGTGAGCATGCTTATTTTCTTGCTTTGTGAACTTCTCTCAATTAAGACAATGACCATCATACCCCTGGCCTTTGAACTAGATTTTCTAACTTCTAACTTGTTTTCCCTAACTAACCTCTCTTTCTTTTTGCTTAAGCTAACACATTGACTATTCCTTTTGGTATGATGCTTATTGAACTTAAATACATAAGCATGATTTGATTAATGTTGGATTTCTTGGTTTGTAATTTTCTCTCCTTCTTTGGCTTGTGGTTACTTCCATTCCAAGTTTTCCTCCTTTTAAATCACTTCATGACTATGCCATTACTTGCTTGTTATTTCTCTACTTGGCTAAGTGCTTATATGTCATATTTGCTTTCAGGATGGCCGATAGAGGAAAAGAAAAGGCTACTACCTCAAGAAAGAGGAAGAAATCTCAGGCCTCTGCCATGTCTCCTGATGCCAGGGCATTGTGGCTAGTTTTACTAGCCATTTTTTGTATGCTTTAGGGTAGTTTCATGCATTTTTCTAGGAAATGAGCAAGTATTTGGATGAAAATGCATTCACATCATGATTCAAGCAAACATTGTGAATTTTGAATGATTTCATGAGAATTATGCATGAATTGAATGATAAAATGGATGATGCATGATCCCATGATTAAGAGCAAGACTTTGATGCACTTTGTTTGATTGATTTCAGGTAACAAGAAGCAGAGAAGAGCCACGTTAGTGGCTACGTTAGTACCATTAACTTGGCCACTAACGTGGAAGGAAGGAAATTTGGAACGTTAGTGGAAACGTTAATGGCATCAACTTTGAAGAAGGAGCAGCGTTAGTGGCAAAAGTGAGTGCCAATAACGCTAGCGAAGGTGCAAGAAGACCCACGTTAGTCTCCATGTTAGTTACATTAACGTGGGAACTAACGTGGAAGGAAAGGGAGATGCCAACGTTAGTGGAAAAGGTGATCTCCACTAACGTTTGCGAAGCGAAAAGACCCACGTTAGCTTCCACGTTAACTACATTAACGTGGGAACTAACGTGGAAGGAAAGAAAGAGGCCAAAGTTAGTGGAAAAGGTGATCTCCACTAACGTTGGCGAAGCAAAGGAAGACCCACGTTAATGGCCACGTTAGTTACACTAACATGGACATTAACGTAGGCAAAAATCTCACCCGGCAGCCTGACCATGCCTTTTTCAAACAAGAATAACTTGAGCCACAAATCTCCAAATGAGGTGATTCCAATGGCATTGGAAAGTAGGATTCCAGAGCTTTCCAAGAATATATGGAACTACATGGTGGACACTAAATTTGAGGGAGAAAACCTGCCCCGAAAGTGCAAAGATGAACATGGTATCAACCTGTAGTAAGGCCAGCTGACCTCTTCACCTTCCAAGAAGTATAACTCGACTTGTAGAGATCCAAATAATGCACTTCCAAAGGAGTTGGAAAGTAGACATCCAGGGCTTTCCAGAAATATATAATAGTATGGGGTGGACATTAAGTTTGAACTTCAAAAACTGGCAATATTCATCACCTGAACGCGGACGTTATTGGCACTCACTTTTGCCAATAACGCCAGCCACTATGCCAGCAACCCTGTCCCCTTCAAAGGAGCATAACTTGAGTTACATAGGTCCAATTGAGGCAATTCCAGTTGCGTTAGAAAGCTGACATTCAGAGCTTTCCAACGATATATAATAATCTATAGTGGGCATGAAATTGGAGCACAAACCAGAGGCATCATTTAAGCCCCAAAAACACCAACTGGGTAGCAAGTGTGACGTTAGCCACACTAACTTCAGCACTAACGCCACACTTGTAGCATTAGTGTGGCTAACGTTAGCACTAATATTAGTACCTGGACCTCAACTTGATTCACTTACAAGGACCACCCAACCTCAAGGAAGCAAGACCACAAGTGTTAACCAATCAAGGCCACAAGAAGCATCTAGAATAGAAATTTTCATTTAATTGTAATTTGCTTTTAATTTCATTTCATTTTGTAATTTAGGAGAGCCTATATAAAGGCCTTAGTTTTTACATTCAGGACATTCTGGAAGGAGGGATTGAAGAGGGGTCTTCGGACTCCCTCCCCTCACACACTTTTCCTTCTTTTCTTTTCTTTGTACTTTTCATTTATGAATTTTGAAGTTTCAATTTCAGTTTTAATCTTCATCTTTATTTTTCTGCATTTCTTTCTTTTCTATTTTGGGAGAGTAATGATCAACTAACTCTTTTCATTGGGTTAGAGAGCTCTACTGTGATTCAATGGATCAATCGTAGTTCTTATTCTTCTTCTTCTATCTTTTCTCTTGATTTTACTAGAAAGCTTTCAATCTTCATTTAATTGGGTAGTTATCTTGGAAAAGAAGCTATTCATACTTGGATGTCTTCGGAACTTTGGAAGAGGAATGAAGAGATCATGCTAGAAATGCTTTCTCATATTGGACCAAATTGGGGTTGGATGGATATGGTGACTATAATCCTACCAACACTTGATTTGGGAAAGCATGTGGTATAATCAGTGACCATACTTCATCTCTTCTCATGAGCAATTGACCAAGGAATTGGCTATTGATCAAGATTTGAGAGATTGAATTACCAAGAAATTGGAATTCGATCACTTATGATTGCCAAAGAGATCAATGAATGCATTGATTGAGGAAGAGATGAAAATGAACTTGATCCGGAGGATTGCAATATCTCTTGATCCCAATGTTCATTTTATTTTTAGTTCTTACATTTACTTTTCTTACCATTTTACTTTTCTGCACTTTATTGCTTTCTTTACTTTTGTGCCATTTACATTTCCTTGCTGCTTATCACTCCAATATGATTCGTCTAACTAGGATAATTAATCAACTATTGATTGCTTAATCCGTTAATCTCTGTGAGATTCGACCTCACTCTTTTGTGAGTTATTACTTGACGACAATTCGGTATACTTGCCGAGGGAGATTTGTTGAGAGACAAGTTTTTGTGCGTATCAAGTTTATGGCGCCGCTGCCGGGGGATTAATTGTGATTAACAAACTACCGGTTGATTGATTTACTAGATTGGACACTTTTCTTTTGTCTTTATTTTCTTTTGCTTCTTATTTTATTTTGCTAACTAACTGTTTGTGATATTGCCTCACTAAGAATCCCTCATTTATTACAATGGAGATTCCACTTTCTTTTGGTGATTATTGTTTGAGACAGAGCTTTTTTGCAGGAAAGAAAGGAGCATCCATCAGATTTTAGTCAATCAAATTTCATGGGAAACTCTCCACCACCACAGAATGATTCACTTTACTATGCTCGTGGTGGGTGGGAGTATCAAGAAGATGAAATAGGGTGCTTCCCAGGATCACAGAATGGTCCATATTTTGATGACTTTGATCACTACTCAAGCTGTGCCTGGGAAGATCAAAACCAAAGAAATTTCACTTATTCACACCCCATTCATCAAGAGCCATCATCCTTTAATTATTCAACCTCACCTCGAAGTTTTACATGCCTAAATTCTTCATCATTTGAGTATGCCTCAGCACAAAAGTCTATCCCAAATCCATACAATTCATTTCACCATCCACAAAACTCAATCCACTACCCACAAGAGTCATACCACTTTCAGAACACAACCACAAAACAACCAATTCCATTTACAAGCCAACCCCGCCCAACCATTACAACCTACCCAACCGCCTTTAGATAGACTTGCTAGGATGGAACTCATCATGGAAGAGCTCAAAAAAAGTAGAGAAGAAGAGAGACTCGCTAGGATAGAACTCCTCCTTGAAGAAATAATAAAGACAAATGAAGAGGAGAAAATAGCAGAAAGAGACCATAAAGAAAAATTGAGACAGAATGCACAACTCTATTCTGAAGAACAATTCATTGAAGAACTGAGATCACAAAGAGAGATCACTCCACTCTCACCAGAAATAGAGGATTTCATTCAAAGGTCAAGAAAAAGGGAGGAAGTCAATCAAGGGAGTCCACACTCCAATGAAACAGAGAGTTGCATAGAGGGTGAGTTCATTGAACCACCAATTCAAGAAGCTCTTGATGAAGAGGATACTCCAACCATCATACAACACCCAAGTACTGAAATCAAGGTGGTGAAGGCAATCAACATGAACACTAAAAAGAGGATGGTGACCAAGAAAAGAAGGATAATATCCATGAAGAAGAAAAGGTCAACTAAAAGCCTTCCCACCCCTACCCCAACAAGCAAGTTTACTCAAGCTAACAATAGAAGAAGGCTTGCTGGGGAGAGGCACTCAAAACAAGGGGCATTAACTGGCTCCTCTTTCCTCTTGAGGTCATTCCTCTTAACAAACTGGAAGAAGAGGAAGAAATTCATGAATAACATGTCAAGCTAATGACATTAAAAGAGCGCTTGTTGGGAGGCAACCCAACCGTAGGTAACATTTGAAAGAAAAATGCTAGAAAATAAGTGCTGCTTCAAGGTGACAATCTATAAAGAGATTTCCATAATATCATTTGAATAAAAGTTCTAAGATCTAAGACTTCCAAAATGTAAGGACTAATGAGCACTGGAATCCTTGCATAAGCATACAAATTAGAGTTCACTCTACTGCCACTTATTCACTTCACCCACTAAGGCATCATAAGCAATTCTTCAATACATTTCAATTAAGAGAATTCTTTGTGCATAGTTCTTTTCTTGCTTGGGGACAAGCAAGATTTAAGTTTGGTGTTGTGATGCCAGGGCATCTTGGCTAGTTTTACTAGCCATTTTTTGTATGCTTTAGGGTGGTTTCATGCATTTTTCTAGGAAATGAGCAAGTATTTGGATGAAAATGCATTCACACCATGATTCAAACAAACATTGTGAATTTTGAATGATTTCATGAGAATTATGCATGAATTGAATGATAAAATGGATGATACATGATCCCATGATTAAGAGCAAGACTTTGATGCACTTTGTTTGATTGATTTCAGGTAACAAGAAGCAGAGAAGAGCCACGTTAGTGGCTACGTTACTTGGCCACTAACGTGGAAGGAAGGAAAGTTGGAACGTTAGTGGGAACGTTAATAGCATCAACTTTGAAGAAGGAGCAGCATTAGTGGCAAAAGTGAGTGCCAATAACGCTAGAGAAGGTACAAGAAAACCCACGTTAGTCTCCACGTTAGTTACATTAACATGGGAACTAACGTGGAAGGAAAGGGAGATGCCAACGTTAGTGGAAAAGGTGATCTCCACTAATGTTTGCGAAGCAAAAAGACCCACGTTAGCTTCCACGTTAACTACATTAACGTGGGAACTAACGTGGAAGGAAAGGGAGAGGCCAAAGTTAGTGGAAAAGGTGATCTCCACTAACGTTGGCGAAGCAAAGGAAGACCCACGTTAATGGCCACGTTAGTTACACTAACATGGACATTAACGTAGGCAAAAATCTCACCCGGCAGCCTGACCATGCCTTTTTCAAACAAGAATAACTTGAGCCACAAATCTCCAAATGAGGTGATTCCAATGGCATTGGAAAGTAGGATTCCAGAGCTTTCCAAGAATATATGGAACTAGATGGTGGACACTAAATTTGAGGGAGAAAACCTGCCCCGAAAGTGCAAAGATGAACATGGTATCAACCTGTAGTAAGGCCAGCTGACCTCTTCACCTTCCAAGAAGTATAACTCGAGTTGTAGAGATCCAAATGATGCACTTCCAAAGGCGTTGGAAAGTAGACATCCAAGGCTTTCTAGAAATATATAATAGTATGAGGTAGACATTAATTTTGAACTTCTAAAACTGGCAATATTCATCACCTGAACGCGGACGTTATTGGCACTCACTTTTGCCAATAACGCCAGCCACTATGCCAGTAACCATGTCCCCTTCAAAGGAGCATAACTTGAGTTACAGAGGTCCAATTTAGGCGATTCCAGTTGCGTTAGAAAGCTGACATTCAGAGCTTTCCAACGATATATAATACTCTATAGTGGACATGAAATTGGAGCACAAACCAGAGGCATCTTTTAAGCCCCAAAAATACCAACTGGGTAGCAAGTGTGACGTTAGCCACACTAACTTCAGCACTAACGCCACACTTGTAGCGTTAGTGTGGCTAACGTTAGCACTAACATTAGCACCTGAACCTCAACTTGATTCACTTACAAGGACCACCCAACCTCAAGGAAGCATGCCCACAAGTGTTAACCAATCAAGGCCACAAGAAGCATCAAGAATAGAAATTTTCATTTAATTGTAATTTGCTTTTAATTTCATTTCATTTTGTAATTTAGGAGAGCCTATATAAAGGCCTTAGTTTTTACATTCAGGACATTCTGGAAGGAGGGATTGAAGAGGGGTCTTTGGACTCCCTCCCCTCACACACTTTTCCTTCTCTTTCTTTTCTTTGTACTTTTCATTTATGAATTTTGAAGTTTCAATTTCAGTTTTAATCTTCATCTTTATTTTTCTGCATTAATTTCTTTTCTATTTTGGTAGAGCAATGATCAATTAACTCTTTTCATTGGGTTAGAGAGCTCTATTGTGATTCAATGGATCAATCGTAGTTCTTATTCTTCTTCTTCTATCTTTTCTCTTGATTTTACTAGAAAGCTTTAAATCTTCATTTATTTGGGTAGTTATCTTGGAAAAGAAGCTATTCATACTTGGATCTCTTCGGAACTTTGGAAGAGGAATGAAGAGATCATGCTAAAAATGCTTTCTCATGTTGGACCGAATTGGGGTTGGATGGATATGGTGACTATAATCCTACCAACACTTGATTTGGGAAAGCATATGGTATAATCAGTGACCATACTTCATCTCTTCTCATGAGCAATTGACCAAGGAATTGGCTATTGATCAAGATTTGAGAGATTGAATTACCAAGAAATTGGAATTCGATCACTTAAGATTGCCAAGGAGATCAATGAATGCATTGATTGAGGAAGAGATGAAAATAAACTTGATCCGGAGGATTGCAATATCTCTTGATCCCAATGTTCATTTTATTTTTAGTTCTTACATTTACTTTTCTTGCCATTTTACTTTTCTGCACTTTATTGCTTTCTTTACTTTTGTACCCTTTACATTTCCTTGCTGCTTATCACTCCAATATGATTCGTCTAACTAGGATAATTAATCAACTATTGATTACTTAATCTGTTAATCTCTGTGGGATTCGACCTCACTCTTTTGTGAGTTATTAATTGACGACAATTCGATATACTTACCGAAGGAGATTTATTGAGAGACAAGTTTCCGTGCTATCATCTCCTTATGCCAATTATGCAAGGAATCCACTGAATGAAGTGGATAAGCAAAATCAGCTGCTACCTCCCACTGATACATACATGTTTCCCAACCTCTACTGTGAGCTTCGTTTTTCCACCTACCAAAAGACAAACCTGAACATCGAGAAGAAACTGGCCTTTCCTAATGATCTAAGGCGCTCCATGGCCTTTCCTAATGAGCGTCGTATCATGCGACGTCTCGACCGCATAGACCAGGTGTTTATATCACAGGGCATTGAGCTACCCCCTCTCCCCGACTCTCCCGCTTCTGACGAGCCAGATCATGAGGAGGAGCACGAGGCAGAGCATGAGGCTGAGCACACGGAAGNNNNGAGGCACCTCCAGAGACACCGGCTACCCAGGATACTCGGTAGTATGCCAAGGAGCCAGTGCCCCAGTCTGAGATACAGCAGGAGACAGATGCGACCGTTGACCCTCACCATGAGCCTGATCAGTAGCATCGAGAACGATGCTTCATCTTAAGTGTGGGAGGTCACCGCCGTCACCGTTGGTGGATTTGGTGAACACTTTTTGGACACTATCACTTTGTTCCTCTTGTTTTGCTTTATTTTGCACTATTTTGGGATTATTGTATATACTTGTTAGCATGGAGACTTTTATTTTGGCTATTGCACACTTTTGTTATATATATTGCATTTTAGCATTGTGGTTGTGATTTAGAAAACGTTTTGAATTGAAAAAACTTAGCTAAACCCTTTTGTGCATAAAATAAGTTGTTTTGATTGGAAAAGAGGGTAAACTAAGAAATTTTAGAAATTCTTAATCACAACATTGCATTTAGGAAATACTTAGTCAAAATGATAGAATTTCCAAAAGAATTGATCTAAAGGGCACCACCCCAATTGATTGGAAAATTTTTTGTGGAACTTGCTTGAATTCATACTTTTGTGAACCATGTTTTTGAGCCAAGAACACAAACTTGTGAGTTTTGATCCTATTGGTGTGGTTACATCCTATAACCACTTATTTTCCTTCTTGTGTGCATTATTCTCTTTCTATGATTGTGATCCTTGATTTGTTTAATTCTATATGTCCAATTATTCCTTGTATACATACATTTATATGATTGAGGCCATTATTTTATTAGCTCACTCACCCAAATAGCCTACCTTTACTCTCCATTGTTAACGAATTTTGAGCCTATGCTTAATCCAATTATTCTTTATTTTAGCACATTACAAGCCTAAAGCGAAAAATAATAAAGTCCCTTATTTGGATCTTTGATTAGCTTAGGCTAGTGAGAGTGTTTTATGTTCAAGTTTGGGGAGATTGGGAACATTGGTTGGGATAGAAGAGTGGTTGTATTTCTACATTTGGAAATTGGGTGTACACTCATGTATTAATCAAATGCAAAAACCTTATGCATTGATGTTTTTGTTGGTATGTAAGAAATCGTGATTCACACTTTTCACATCTCCACACAACTAACCAGCAAGTGCACTGGGTCAGCCAAGTAATAAACCTGGTCGATCCCACGGAGATTGTCGGCTTGAAGTAAGCTATGGTCATCTTGTAAATCTCAGTCAGGCGGATTCAAATGGTTATGAGGTTTTGATAATTAAAATATAAATAAAACATAAAATAAGATAAAGTTACTTATGTGATTCATTGGTGGGAATTTCAGATAAGCGTCTGGAGATGCTTTGTTGCTTCTAAACCTCTGCTTTCCTATTGCCTTCTTCCAATCATGCGTGCTCCCTTCCATGGCAAGCTGTCAGATCCTCTCAGTGAAAATGGTCCTCTACGGTTTCTGCACGGCTAATCAACTATCGGATTTCTCGTCTCAGATGAAAAATACCAGGTACAGCTACCGCATGGCTAATCATCTGTCGGTTCCCGCTAGCATCAGAATAGAATCCATTGATCCTTTTGCACACTGCCACTGCGCCCAACATTCGCAGGTTTGAAGCTCGTCACAGTCATCCCTTCCCGGACCCTACTCGGAATACCACAGACAAGGTTTAGACTTTTCGGATCCCAAGAATGGCTGCCAATTATTCTAGCCTATACCACAAAGATAATAATCTCACGGACTCGGTCCGTGTATTAGATATCCAAGAGAATATGCTCCGGCTGTCGTCCAATGACTATGTTGAACATCATGTAGACCGCTTTGTGGTTGTCAAGCACGCGGATCCTGACTAAGCAAGTAACAAAGATTGGATAATTGTCACGGGTCACCCCTTCATTCTGACTTGACTGAATTAAGTACGAGAGTATATCTTGGAGAAGAAGTAGGCGTGAATTGAAGGAAAAACAATAGTACTTGCATTAATTCGTGAAGAACAGCAAAGCTCCACACCTTAATCTATGGGGTGTAGAAACTCCACCATAGAAAATACATAAGTGAAAAAAGTCTAGCCATGGCCGTGAGGCCAGCCTCCAAATGTGAACAATAATCTATGACAACATATCTCCCTTTTAAAAGTCTCTAAAAGTAGTTTTTATACTAAACTAGTAACTAGGGATTACAGAAAATGAGTAACTAAGTGTAGATAGTGCAGAAATCCACTTCCGAGGCCCACTTGGTGTGTGCTTGGACTGAGCCTTGAGCTTTACACGTGCATAGGCTGTTCCTGGAGTTAAACACCAGCTTTGGTGCCAGTTTGGGCGTTTTACGCCAAGATGTTTTAGGCTGACTTTGGATGCCAGTTTGGGCCATTAAATCGCGGACAAAGTATGCACTATTATATATTGCTGGAAAGCCCAGGATGTCTACTTTCCAACGCAATTAAAAGCGCACCAATTGGGCTTCCATAGCTCCAGAAAATCCATTTCGAGTGCAGGATGGTCAGAATCCAATAGCATCTGCAGTCCTTTTTCAGCCTCTGAATCAGATTTTTGCTCAGGTCCCTCAATTTTAGCCAGAAAATACATGAAATCACAGAAAAACACACAAACTCATAGTAAAGTCCAGAAATATGATTTTTGAATAAAAACTAATAAAAATATAATAAAAAGAAACTAAAACATACTAAAAACTATGTAAAAACAATGCCAAAAAGGGTATAAATTATCCGCTCATCACAACACCAAACTTTTCAGATAGTGTTATTGATTTTCTTAGTTTAGTTTGTTGATTCTTGAACACAGCTACTTTATGAGTCTTGGCCGTGTCCCTAAGCATTTTGTTTTCCAGTATTACCACCGGATACATAAATGCCACAGACACATAACTGGGTGAACCTTTTCAGATTGTGACTCAGCTTTGCTAGAGTCCCCAGTTAGAGGTACCCAGAGCTCTTAACACTCTTTTTGCTTTGGACCACGACTTTAACCGCTTAGTCTCAAGCTTTTCACTTGACACCTTCACACCACAAGCACATGGTTAGGTACAGCTTGATTTTTGCTACTTAGGCCAGGATTTTATTCCTTTGGGCCCTCCTATCCATTAATGCTCAAAGCCTTAGATCTTTTTTACCCTTGCCTTTTAATTTAAAGGGCTATTGGCTTTTTCTGCTTGCTTTTTTTTCTTTTTTTTTTTGCCACTTTTTTTTTCGCAAGCTTTGGTTTTCACTACTTTTTCTTGCTTCAAGAATCAATTTTATGATTTTTCAGATTATCAATGCCAAAAAGGGTATAAATTATCCGCTCATCATTTGTTTATATTGTAAAGCAAAAGAAAGAAAAATGAGAAAAACAAAAGCAAAAAATAGAAAAAAGAAAGAAAAAAGAAAAAGAGAAAGAAAGAAATAAAAAGAGGACAAAATGCCCCAAGGTAAAGTTTATAAGAATCAATGCATATGAGTTATAATAAAAAAGAAAATGCATGAGTATGTGAAAAAGTGAGAAAAATGGGTAGTTAGGTTAGTACTTAATTGTATAGGCCATTATATAGGTTAGGTGGGAAGGTCTAGACTAATAAAAGATTCAAATTCTAGTCCACTTATCCATATATGATCCTACCTTGACCCTAGCCCCATTACAACCTTATGGAAAAGACCTCATGATATTTGTATGCATGCATTGAATCATTGTTGATTGTTATATGAAGAACAAATTTTGGAAATCATGATTAGGGAAGAATTGAGTGAATCAACCCCTAAACACTTGAGTGAATAGAGCGGATACATATCCGGTGAGGGTTTGATTGCTCGATTACATGTGTTCACCACTATCATCTATATTCATGCAAGTTTATGAATCCTTATGATAACTCCATGCAATTGTGGGTTGAATTTGATATCCATTGTTTGAGCCTTTGTGCTTGCATGTATTCTTTTGGAATTTGATTTGTTTTGACCAGGCATTAGCATTCATATAGTTAGTTGCATTCATTTAGATAGTTGCATTTAGGTAGTTTAGTTGCATTGAATAAATGTCATACCCTATGCTTCATCCTTGGTTAAGCATGAGGACATGCTTGGTTTAAGTGTGGGAAGGTTGATAAATCTCCTTTGTAGGGTTTATCTTGTGTTGAATTTAGAGCATTTTGATAACCTTTCCTCACATTTATTCAATAAAATAGTATGGTTTTGTGATTGTCTCTGTACTTGTGCTTAGATGTGAAAATATGCTTGTTAGACCTTTAATTTGATAATTTTGATTCACCTTTGAGTCCCACTAGATGCCTTGATGTGTTTGCTAGTGATTTCAGGTTGAAAAGGGGCCAAGAAGGGATCAAAGGAGTGAAAGGAAAGCATACAAAGTGAAGAAATCATGAAAAGTCAAAGATTTGAAAAAGCCCATGGGTGCGCGGGGGCACTGTACACCTCCGTGTGGATCGCGAAATACCCCAGGGGCGCGTACGCACGCTATGCATGTATGCGCCAAGGGCCGCACATGATTCCTTTAGTCAAACACGTGCCTGGCGATTTCGGGGGGTTTCCAACCCCATTTGGAGCTGAATTTTTGGCGGAAAAAGGCTAAAAAGGCCAAGGAATGAGGGGGAAGGCATATGAGAGATGGATAGACACACATTAGGCTTGTTTTTAGTTAGTTTTAGAGAGAGAAGCTCTCACTTCTCTAGGATTAGGATTAGGATTAGGTTTAGTTCTTAGATCTAGGTTTTAATTCATGCTCCCTTCTACTTCTTCTTCTTAATTCTTTGTTGTTGCATTTATGATTCTTCTATTGTTTGTTATACCTTCTTCTACTTTGTTTGTAGATCTACTTTTGTTCATTCTATTTTCTTCTAATGCAATTTGAGGTAATTCATGTAGATCTTGTTTTCTTAGATTGTTGTTGTTGATTTCTTACGTTCACTTGTTGTTAGATTCTATTTTTGTTATCAATTTACTATGTTTCCCTTTTGTGCCTTCCAAGTATTTGATGAAATGCTTGGTTGGATTTTAGTGTAGATTTTGTTCCTCTTGGCCTAGGTGGAGTAATTAGTGATGCTTGAGTTATCTAATTCCTTTGTTGATTGATAATTAGAAGTTGCTAATTGATTTGGATACCACTAAAGCTAGTCTTTCCCTTGGGAGTTGGCTAGGACTTGTGGAATCAAGTTAATTCATCTAATTGACTCTCCTCCATGGTTAGAGGTTAACTAAGTGGTAGCAATGAATAATTTGTGGCCACAATTGAGGAGGATAGCTAGGATAGGACTTCTAGTTCTCATACCTTGCAAGAGCTTTGTTAGTTATTAGTTTATTTTCATTGCCATTTATATTTTCATGTCTTTCATCCCAAAAACCCCAAAACATAACTCATAACTAATAACACGGACACTTCATTGCAATTCCTAGGGAGAACGACTCGAGGTTTAAATACTTCGGTTTATAAATTTAGGGGTTTGTTAATTGTGACAAATAATCTTTTGTATGAAAGGATTATTGTTTGGTTTAGAAACTATACTTTACAACGAGACTTTATTTGTGAATTCTAAACCACACAAAAGTCCTATTCATCACTTAGCATGAGGACATGCTAATGTTTAAGTGTGGGGAGATTTGATGCACCACTATTTCGTGGTACATCTTGTGCTTAATTGAGTGAAATGTATTCACTATTCTCACACTTATTCATGTAAATTGCATGTTTTACATTTTTCTTCCTGATTTTGTGCTATGATTGAAAACATGTTTCTTTGGTCGTAATTTAGCTAATTTTAATCCTCTCTTATTACCATTCGATGTCATGATATGTGTGTTAAGTGTTTTCAGAGATTACAGGGCAGGAATGGCTTAGAGGATGGAAAGGAAGCATGCAAAAGTGGAAGGAATACAAGAAATTGAAGGAACTGCAAAGCTGTCAACCCTGACCTCTTCGCATTCAATCGATCATAACTTGAGCTACAGAGGTCCAAATGAGGCGGTTCCAGTTGCGTTGGAAAGCTAACATCTGGGGCATCGAAATAATATATAATTTGACATAGTGGCCATGCAGATAGGCGATGCGCACGCGCACTTGACACGCACGCGCACATTGGCAAAAAGTCCATCGGCGCGCACGCGCACCTGGCGCGTACGCGTGACATGCGCGACGTACTGTCACTGCAGAAATCGCTGGGGGCGATTTCTGAGCTCCTTTTTGGCCCAATTCCAAGCCCAAGAACACAGAATAGAGGTTGGAGAATGGGAGAATCATTCATCATTCATTCATTATTCACAATTTAGGTTTTAGATGTAATTTCTAGAGAGAGAGGCTCTCTCCTCTCTCTAGGTTCTAGGTTTTAGGATTTCTCTTAGATTAGGTTTACTTCTTCTCCATTCCAGGTTCAATGTTCCTTTAATTTAGTTTCTCTTTTACTTTTATTTGTTCTAGTACTTTGGTTTATTTATTTCTCTTGTAGATTCTCTTCTTTTCCAATTTGGTTTATGAACTCTCCATGTTAGATTTGATTTCTTTATTTAACACAATTTGAGGTATTTCAGATTTATGATTTTAATTTAGCTTTTTACATTCTTGGCTTGAATTGATTAATTGGAGACACTTGAGTTATCAAACTCCTTTGTTAATTGATAATTGGAATTTGCTGGTTGGTTTGGATCCCTCTAAAGCTAGTCTTTCCTTAGGAGTTGACTAGGACTTGAGGAATCAAGTTGATTAGTCCACTTGACTTTCTTTTATTTAGTAAGGGTTAACTAAGTGGGAGTAATGAACAATTCTCATCATAATTGATAAGGATAACTAGGATTGGATGTCCAGTTTTCATACCTTGCCAAGAGCTTTTCTAGTCATTAATTTACTTTCTCGCAATTTACATTCCTTGTTCAACCTTTCAAAAACCCAAAAATATATTTTTCCATAACCAATAATAGTTACACCTTCCTGCAATTCCTTGAGAGACGACCCGAGGTTTAAATACTTCGGTTTATTTTTATTTGGTTTGCTTAAGTGACAACCAAATTTGTTTGTACGAAAGGATTTTCTGTTAGTTTAGAAACTATACTTGCAACGAGAATATATTTGTGAAATTCTTTACCGACAGAAAACTGTTCGTCAGTTGGCAATCCAACGTTACCCACAACATTGTGAATAAATGAGCCTTCTGGAGATTTTGAAAATCTGTAGCGACGCGCACGCGTAGTTGACGCATACGCGTGGATGGGTAACGTTGGACCCCAAACGCTACCTCCAATGTTGGTGGCCAACATGCGCGATTGTGATCTCCAAAGTCTAAATTTGAAAACGCACAACGACGCGCACGCATCCATGGCGCATACGCGCAGACTTGACTTTTGAGAATCCACGCGTACGCATGGATAGGCCAACGTTAGAGGCAACGTTGCCAGTCCAACGCTAATGCCAACGTCTTCAAAACGCTTTTAAAACTGGAAAATGGGATTTTTGCATCCATGCGCGCGTGCAGCACGCGCACGCGTGGATGTGCATTCTGACCCCAAAGGCGCATAAGTGCAAGGCACGCATACGCGGGGGTGGAAGAACGTTGGCACTCCAACGTTGAGTCAAATGCCAATAACAGCAAGTATATCTGATTTTTAAGAATGGCATTTGAGTCAACGTTGGCTATCAAATGTTGACTCCAACTTGAGCACCAAAACTTTGTAATTCAAACAGATCTCTTCTCAACAGCAAAGGAAACCAATGGAAGCAACTTCAACCCAATTCCATCAAGGCCAAAAGCCCAATTCAGAGATTGAAGATCAATGGAAGAAAGTGTATAAATAGCTTAGAATTTAAGTTAGAGAGGATTTTTTCACTTTTTACTTTTCGGCTCATTTTAATTTTCGGCACTTCTTTGAATTCAGTAATGTATCTTTCAATTCCATTTTCCATTTTGAGAGCTATGAACAACTAAACCCCTTTCATTGGGTTAAGGAGCTCTATTGTAATTCAATAGATCAATAGTAGTTTTCATCTTCTTCTTCTTTCTTTTCTCTTGATTGTTGTTAGAAAGCTTTCGATCTTAATTCAATCTTTTTAATAAAAATCTCATTTATACATCTTTAAAAATGCATCACTTTAATACAATGATATTTTTATTAAAAATAAAAATTATAATAAATATCTCATATATTTGTTAGTAAATTATATATAAATATTTTTTGCAGCAAAAATTATAATCACATATATTTACTTCAAGATTTATACTTTAAAAATTCAGTATATTAATATTTTTTATTTTTCAATTTTAGACTATCACAAACATTACTTACTCTCCAATAATGATAATGCTTTAAAAAAAACACAATTATATGATCTTAAAATTATATAATAATTTTCAAAATAACATAGAAAATATATAATTACCTAAAATATAATATTTGTGTAGTAACTTAAAAAATATGATGATTTTTATAATTTTGTTTGGCTATCTATATATAGAAGACGAAAAGACCATAATTATCTAACAAAATTAATTTTATTTATTGCATTCAATTTGAATGAGTAAAAAATAATCTTATTTTAGTTTAGTCCTTAATTCACATGATTTAAATTTAGCTCAATAAATATATGCGGGGGTTTTTCGCCCTCCGCAGATTGTGGGGGTTTTCAGTATATTACGTCGGTTTCCAAAGGCATCCAGTTACACTATTTTGGAGCGATCTTGATTGACGTTGTGGGGGTTTTTAACCCCTGCAAAATCAAAAGACTAAAAACTATTTTTCTATTTGTGGGAATTATAAACTGCCTCAATTTAAAAATCACTACACAAATAAAACTACCATAATATTTTTATTATGCATATATATAGTTTTTTATTTTATAAGATATTAATAAATATGAAAATTTTAATACTAATAAATTCATAAAAAATATAAACGTAATTCATAACTCATTGTAATGAATAATAACTTTTTTATATTATAATAAAATACATTATCTTAATTAACATTGTCTTCATATATCTATTCCTAAAAATTAAAAATGTTAAGATTTAATAAATTCACAACTACCACTAATAAGTTCACTATTTAAATAAGTTTGTGTAGTAAATAAAATCTAACAAAATATCCTAAAAAAAAATTCACAACTAATCAGTCTTTAAAATAACACTAAACAATGTTTTCACGATTTTCATTGTTTCCGCCTGATGATGATGGTCTTCCTGTTGTTTGTGTAATAGTTTCATTCTCAACATCATTAGCCTAAAATAAATTAAATCAAAAATGTCAACCTAAAAATTACCAACATTTATAGAACTATAACAATAATTCAAAAGAAAAAAAAATCAAAGTATAAAAGAAAAAAATTAACCTTTTCAAATGTCAAAAATTTGAACAACAAATTGAAGGTGTGAGGTTAGAATATACGAGACTAACAATGTTAGAATATTAGCTTAATATAACAGTTATGATTCATCATAATTTTCAACATGATTAGTGCAACATAAATGCCACAAGAGAAGGCAATTTACCTGAGTTCCGTGGTCAAATATACTAGTAAGTTCAACAAGAATTCTTCCTTCTTTAGAAAGGAAATAAGCCTTTAGTGCAGTCAATGTCCCATCAAATTTAGACTCTAAACGTTTAAAATTAGCTTAGGAGTAATTGGTAGAAGACATTGAAATTGAAGAATTAGCAAACCGGCCAGGATGATTGGCACCTCTGAAAGTATTAGTAGGTGTAGCTCCAATTTGCAAGCATCGCACCCTACCAGAATGCTCTTCCCCAAACACTTTGCCAATAGCATCATTTGTGAATGGTCCAGATTCATCTTTTTCATTTTTAGTCATAAGTAGTTCAATTTGTTCCTACAATTGAAATTTAAACAACAAAAATATAATAAAATAACATTAAAATTTGTCGGATTCAGAAGTTACATTTTTTACTAAAATAGACTTATAAATTCAACTTACCACTATATCCTTTGCTTCATCAGTTACATCTTTCTTCTTATGAGTTTCTATATATATTTCTCTACGGCTAATTTTTCGCCCAGTTTCTAAAAAATATGTAAAAAAATATAAAAAAGGTTAAGAAGCATAACATAATTTAGTAAAAACAAAAAAAATGAATTATAGTTCATACTATTTCATGTCTTTTTCTTGAGATGGGTTTTGAGCCACCAGTATGGGAAATTGTTTGCTTCTTGCGAACTTCTTTGTTTCTCCTACACATCTCCTATTAAAAAAGAAAAATAAAGATTAAAGAAGTGATCACATATTAATATTAATTTTAAAAAAGAAAGCATGTTACCATTGTAGAAGGTAGAAACCGATATTGAACGAAGGATGCCCATTGATCTCTGTCGATATCAATTGGGACATTATCAATGATTGCTTGTCTACTCATACATGAATCATAGAACTCATTCCACAACTTAATTCTATGTTGAGACCACTTTTTTGCAAGGCTCATCGCTTTGTAATGCCCTCAGAAATTTTGAAATGAAATTTTGGCTATAAAAAAGAATTTAGCACCTAATTAACAAGATGTCATTATTAATGTATAACTTTAATAGGCATTTGATAAAAGTAAATATTTATAAAACATACCTTCAGCAAGTTACTAAAACACTCTTCAAACCTAGATCGAGGTATACCTAAAGGTCTTGACCACTTTGAGAAATTGATTGGAAATAACTTACAATCAACTGCTAATGTCCCTAAATATCCATCAAGCAAACCTTGGCTTTCCCCAATAGCTTGTTGATCTTCAAAGTTTACAACAACTTGCTCATCTCTAGATAAGTTATCTATTTCTTTAACTTTTAGCCTTCTAGTCTTAATAGTTTCATCTGTGTCTTTATTTGCATATAAAAAATAATTTGTCAGAAATAACAGGAGATTAATAAATTAAATTAATGACAGATGTTTCCTATGTAAGTTTTAAAAATTTAAACTAAATTAATTTTTGAACTAAATTAAAAATTTAAAAATTAAATCTTTGTATATAAAATTAATTATATGTAAGAACAAGTAGAAAATGTTTCCTATGTTGGGGAATAAGCTTAATCAAAGTAATCTAAGAATACTTATTACTCCTTGTCTTGTATGGTGGATCATAGGTGATATTGACATATGAGCAATTTTAAGTAACTTTATATATGACACACCACTATATATAAATATATCAGGATCAACATATAATTTGTCAAAGACTGTAACCTAATAAATGGTTTTTATTTAAATTTTGAAAATGAGAAACTTGGAGAATTGGTAATATTATAAGAGTAGTACTATTTCATATTTTTATTTTCTGACTCGGGAGTTGGGTAAAAAATATAAGAAATATTTTGGGCTAAATTTCTATACAATTGAAATTTATATCATGTGGCTCCAACTAAATAAACTTTAGCATTATTCAATCATAGCAATATAGAACAATGAATGATTGGAACTATGTATCTTACGTTATTATTTTATTATGTGGGATGTGATACGTGTAATGAATCTTTCTATTAAGAGAATGTTAAAAAAATTTTAAACGCATTACAGAAATCATAATTGAGTAATTAAAATTAAAAAACAGATCCTTCTATTAAATTCTTTTTCCCAATAATTAAAATTGCAAAAAGATATTTAAAACGAAAAGAGTAATTCTCCACCTATTAAATTCTTTTTCCCAATAATTAAAATTGCAAAAAGATATTTAAAACGAAAAGAGTAATTCTCCACATACAAGTGATTTTCAATACAAGTCATACAAGTCATTTATATTCACGCCGTTTCACGTTTTTTTTTTGCGCCTTTTTTTCTTCTTCTTTCTCTGTGCTTCCTCTTCCTCTTCCTCTTCCTCTTTTTCTTCTTCTTCTTCTTCTTCTTTCTCCGTGTCTCTTTTTCTTCTTTTTCGTATTTTTTCTCTCTCGTTATCATCGTCATCAACACCACCTCTTCCTCCCTCTTTTTTTATTGAAATTTCTTCTCCTCTTTTTATTTTTTCTTTCTCCTTCATCAAAATTACCAGAAAAAATGAAGAAACATTATTCAAGGAACTATTTTACCGTTCTTCTAGATTTTTTTTCTAGATTGTCTCTGTCATGTGCCTAATCCTTAACCAGCAAAACATTAAAAGATTTCAAGAAGAAATATACTGTCTCCCCCTATATTGGGTGTATTTCTTAAATCCTTTGGATGTATTTCTGTAATCCTTTGGGTGTATTTTTGTAATCGTTTGGTTTATTTCTGTAACTGTTTGGGTGTATTTCTGTAATTTTTTGGATGTATTTCTGTAATCGTTTGGGTGTATTTTTGTAATCGTTCGGGTGTATTTCTGAAGTTCCATCATCTTGAAAACAATTTCAAAGCTTGATTTCAGAAACCATGAAAAAAAAACAGAAGGAGATCGAAGGCAAAGAGAGAACGCTTTTCCATACAAATCATACAAGTTTTTACGTTTTTTTTGTGCCTCTTTTTCTTCTTCTTCTTTCTCCGTGCTTCTTCTTCTTCTTCTTCTTCTTCTTCTTCTTTCTCTGTGTCTCTTCTTCTTCTTTTTCGTAAAAAAGGAAACGAAGATGAAACACGCGAAGATAGTTCAGTAATGCGCGTGTTAGGCCCAACTTGTAAGACTTGTAAACAAAAATGACTTGTATGTGTAGAACTCCTCAAAAGAAAATTTATAATAGGACTTAATACTTTTTTAAATGAAATCCATCTGTATTGTAGAAATCCACCCTCTCCTTATTTCTTTTGTTGTAAGAACACTTTAAAAATAAACCAAGTTTATTAATTCAAAAAATTTATGTAAACTTGCCAAATAAGTATATAACTCAAATACTTATTAATTCAAATACTTATTTTTTTCTCTATTTTAAAATAAGTATCCTTTTTAAAACTTGACTTATTTTAAAACGGAAGAGTATAATGAAATAAACTTGATTATTTTAAAACACTATTGTTTAAACTACCTCTAGAAAGGATTCAGTTATAAATAATGAAAACATGTGTATTTCCACAAACTAAAAAATGCTATATATAATTTAAACTTACATGAATGAAAAGCATTAGATTTATACATATTGGCATATATTCATATATCATTTTATCACTTCTCTACTTTCATACAAGAAATTGCATAAAAAAATATAACATATAAAGATTGAAATATAATCATTTGCATTTATTTAGAAAGCAATTAGCTGGAAACTTAGCATGAGACAACAAATTTATTGTGCACCATACCTATTGTCTCCACTGCCAATATTCAGAAGATTGATGTCCACCAAAGTGCCAAGTATGTTCTTGGGATCCTTGGTTAGGAAGTGAGTGATCCGTAGTACTATCCGGATTTCCTTGCATTATGGAATCATGATTAGGTGGTGAGCTATTCGTAAGTGAATTGTGTACTATGTCCTCATTAGATTGATCAAAACCCCTTTTAGGTTGAGGAGATGATTTCAGCAGATTAGTAAAGCGTCTACACTTCGGCATTGCTGTAAATGCATTTAACAACAAAAAGTTTGATAAATTAACTCCAAAAGCATGTTATATTCACACAAAATTAGGCTAAGGATAAACTTTATGATTTATGAACAAATCAAAGGATTAACCATAACCTTAAATTAACAAATATAAGCTTAAACCTTAGATTTCTCATTATCAGTCAACTACGTCATCGATCAATTGGTTTGTTGCCAACTGCATGTATTCATCACTGTTACCAAAAAATTGATCAAGAACTTGCTCTTGATGTGGCTCATCCTCATCTGCAGCCTCTTCAATTTCATGACCCATTTCATACAAATCTCTTGGTTTTAAATGGACAACAATACTCTATCCTTTATTAACGACATCATTTACATAGTACACCATTGATGCTTGTGACGCTAAAATATAAGGCTCATCTTCTTCATGTTTACCGGTATGAATGGGTCTATCAAAGTTAACACAATAAAAATTCCATTGATCTCTTCTATATCCTCTATATCGAGTAGAATCAGCCCATTTACATTTGAAGGGAACAACAGTGAATCACCCATAATAGCTAAGCTCAATTATATCCTCCAACTTCCCGTAATAGGGTACATCACCTTGTCTTAAATTTCTGTCAACTCGACTTGCAACACATGGTGTGCTAGATGTTAAATAGACTCCACTATTCTGTGTCCTCAAACCTTCTTCACGATCAACAGTTTGAAATGTGCAACCATTAATTTTATAAGCACTATATCTCGTTGCATTTGATAAGGGGCCTCGTGCTAAAAATTTTATGTCAGTAGACAGCTGTTCTATGGTATCCGGGTTCATTATCTGAAATTGGGATAAGTTATGAGGTTTAAAACATTTATATCTTAACAAGCTTCCCATTTCATAAACTCTAATACTTAAGTAACTTACTCATTTTTCAAATCACGAAACAAAATCCTTAAACACTCTCTTCTCTATGTCTATGGAGTTCGGTCTCCTTCCCTTTGAGCTTCTTATTATGTATTCCCTAAATTCATTGCATGAAGAATTAAATTGGATTTAGAGTACGTCACCAACTGATATAGATTATGAATATATTACTGCAAATAACCTCAAAGTGTTTACTCACTTCACATAATCCTTGACGGCTTGACAATTTAGTAACACATATCTATGGGCTTGTAGCTTTTGCTTTTCACTTAAAGTAAAAAATGTACCAGAACTCCCTGCTTTACCCACCGTAGGAAATAGACAAGATTCAGAGCATCCCCTGTCAAGTGGGTCATCACATACACGTCTAGGTCTATTGAACCCTGTCTCTATATCCTTAAAATAGCGAGAACAAAAAGTGAGACATTCCTTAGCTAAATATCCTTCGGCTATAGACGCTTCTGCTTATGCTCTATTCCGTACATGGGATTTTAGATGGCCTAACTCCCTAAAATAATATAACAAAATCAAGTAAAAATGACATGACAAGAGATATATCTCTAATGATATTTAGTTCATAATATAAAATATTTTACCTTTCAATTGGATAAATATATCGATAATGCACTGGACCTCCGAGCTTTGCTTCCTCTACTAGATGGACTGTCAAGTGAACCATAACGGTAAAGAATGATGGAGGGAACGAAATTTCCAATTGGAAAAGGACGATCATTATGAATTGTTGGAGCTTGTCGAGTTCAGAAGTACTTAAGCTTTTCCCAAAAAGGATCTTAAAGAATGAGCCAAACTCAACCAATACCGCGGTAACATGATCTGGCAGCAAATGACGAATTGCTATTGGTAATAATTCCTCCAAAAGAATATGGCAGTCATGACTTTTCAATCCAAAATTTTTTTTCTGTCCTTCATCAACACATCTCGAAATGTTACTTGAGTATCCATCTGGTAGCACAACATTCTTCAAAGCCGAAAGAAAAAGCTTCTTGGTATCACGTGTTAGTGAAAATAAAGATAAATGATATGATCCATTGTCACGTGGCCAGAGATCTCGCCTTATGCCCATTTCTTTCAAATCTTTCCGTGCCTTGAGATTGTCCTTCGATTTTGCTTTATCATTAAGCAAAGTGTACAAAATGTTATCACACACATTCTTCTCAATGTGCATAAAGTCCAGATTATGACGTAACAAATTGGTTTTCTAGTACAGAAGATCAAAGAAAATGCTTTGCTTGTTCCACTGCTTGACTTCTCGTCGAGGTCTCTTCCCACTACTATGAGATTCTTTCCGTTGCTGATCTCGTGTTTCAACACCCTGTTGTTGTTCAAGAATGTCAACACCTGATAACTTCTTAGGTGGACCACGCTCCTCTATGCTTCCATCAAAATGAACACGATTCAGTCTAAATCTATGATTTCTTCCCAAAAAACGTCTATGACCTATGAAGCACCATTTAGAACTATGACGGAGATAACAAGGATAAAAATCAAAGTTACAAGAGGGACAAGCTAAACCAATGTGTGTGTTCCAACCAGATAGCATACCTAACCCAGGAAAATCACTTATTGTCCACATAAGAGATGCATGCATTCTAAATGTGTTTCTAGATGATGAGTTAAAGGTCTCCACACCATCATTCCACAAATCTTCCAATTCATCTATAAGGGGCTGCAAGTACACATCTATCTTATTTCCCGGAGACTTCCTTCCTGGAATAACCATTGATAAGATGAAAGAAGTGTGATTCATACACATCCAAGGTGGAAGATTGTATGGAATTAGGAACACAGGCCAAATGCTATTAGTAGAACTCAAGGCTCCAAAGGGATTAAAACCATCAGTTGCAAGACCTAAGCGAACATTTCGTGGCTCTTCGGCAAACAAAGTGTGCGTCGCATTAAAATCCTTCCATGCTTGGCTGTCCCTTGGATGTCTCAGTAATCCATCTCTTGCAGGTGCAGAATTATGCCATTGCATGTGCTCAGCTGTCTTGCTACACATATATAATCTTTTTAACCTTGGCTTCAGTGGAAAGTATCGCAAAACTTTTGCAGCTTGCTTTTTCTTTTTTTTCTTAAGGCTCCATCTAGATATACCGCAATACTTGCATGTATCTTGTACGTTATCTGAATTGTCATCTAGATATAACATACAATCATTTAGGCAAGCATTTATCTTGGTATATTCCAAGCCAAGTTTGCAGATTACTTGCTTGGCCAAATAAAAACTAGAAGGCAACCGTATTCCATCAAATGTATCTCTCAACAAGTTCAATATCATAGTCATGGCTTTATCGCTTATTCTACACAAAACATTTATGTGATACAATTTTATTATAAACTCTAAATTTGTGCATTTACTGCCCTCGTGCAACTTTTCATTTCCATCTCTTACAAATTCATTGAACTCGCTACCATCAAAAGAGGCTTCATGTAATCTTTCATCTGCGATGTCTTTGCCTCCATTGTGTATAACTGCATCATTCACTCCCGTTATACCTTCATCCCCATGGTGGCCGAATACATCATTCATTAATGTGTTTAATGGATTCTCTTGATATGGTGTCGCTTGCACTTCTATACTACTTGGCTCAGCAGGTTGTATCTCACCATGACGATTCCAAACAAGATAGTTCTTGGTAAACGGCTTTAAGAGCAAGTGATCCTGAACTGGTCTCTTTGCCATTTTTCAAACGTACATCGTGGACATGGACAACATATTCTATCCGAAATGGCCGCTCTCGCAAAAGCAAAATCCAAGAATCCATTTATGCCGTCCTTGTATTCTTTTGTTGTTCGAGATTTTTCAATCCAAGTTCTATCCATTTGTAACTAATTTATGCAACCAAAAAGTAAACTAAGTTGTAACATTGAAAAGGAATAATTAATTTATTTTTTTACAGTAATTAATACATTAAAACTCGTTATCATAATCATTATAATAAGTAATTTATTTTTGAATGCTATTTTATGTCTCATTGATTTTTTTAAGTTTTTTACACACAAATATTTTAATATTCTTTAAGTATTGGTGGTGTTTTATTGGTGTAGACTAATAGAGAATTTTAACAACTTACAACTTTTTAAGTTTTAATCTTTTATACTAAATTCTAAGTAGATATATTTTTTCATATCACCTTTAAGGACTTGAATAATTATTTTATATGTAATTAATTTCGTTTTAGTTTATACTTGGTTAGTTTTTTAATTAAATTTTTATCAAAAATATATTCAATAAATATTATAAGTTTTTATGTCAACCATTCTAACTATAAAAAATTAAGTTCTAATTTAATTATTGGATATTTTAAACCCTTCAAGGCTCGAAGAATACCATTCTAAAGTATTTTAAAATATTTATTTATACAGTTAATCATTTATTTTTATGTGGTAAGAAACTATAAAAAGTGTTATATTTTATAAATTTTGTTTACATGTAAATGTTACTATGTGTTTTTTATGTTCAAGTTTTAGCTGTTTAAAAATATTTTTGAAGTTTCGTCATGTCAAGCAGTTAAATAAACCAAAAACTAGAAAAACAAAAAAATCACTAGAACCTAGAAGGGAGGATAGGTATTTCAAAAATAAAATTCCAAAAATGAGATACATAGAATTTTAACAATTATAACTATTTTATTTAGAATAAAGAACATGTAACTACTTTATTGAGTCAGAGAATTATCTTGTAAAAGGATTCGACAGAATAAATTGGATTAGAACCGAATGTATCCGTGAAATAAGAGCAACAAATATGCCAAATAAACTATTCAGATACAAACAATTTTCAAAAAAAAAAAAGATTAAAACAGTTTAGTATAAGCATCGGCAAATGAAAACTTTAATTTTGAATAACAAAATGCAACATAAAAAGCTCAATTATAAAAAAAAAAACGTTTCCCTTTATTTTAACTTCAATTAAGACAGGATGAACTCAATTTAAATACAAAACTGACACAGCGAGACAAACATTACAACTTAGGCATCCCAAGATAAATAAAAACTCAAGGGTCGTTATTATTATCGTTACAATATGCATATTAATCAAATAAAAAAGAATGCATCTTAAGCATGTAACTAATGTTTTGTTATTAATTAGTAGTACATGATAATAAGATTCATACCACTAATAATAATAACTGTGAGTGATTG
This sequence comes from Arachis ipaensis, assembly GCF_000816755.2. NCBI lineage: Eukaryota > Viridiplantae > Streptophyta > Magnoliopsida > Fabales > Fabaceae > Arachis > Arachis ipaensis. Next base: position 51,967,606 of record NC_029786.2, on the reverse strand, counting down.
TGGCACTGACTCGTATATATAGATGGCAAGGTATTCTATGGAGCTTTCAAGAAGAGTTTCATTATATGGACTTGTCAAAATAAGTCAAAACTGACTATTTCTATTTTTTATGTTCACAATTTAATCATCTAGATTTTCTCATTCTATCTACAAATTTAGCACCTAATTTTCTTTAATCAATTCCCACAAATGAAATTTGCAACATTAAATTCTACCTAACAGGTTACGAAAAAATTCAGCTCTTGGTATAACAAGAACAGAAAAAATAATTTCTCTCAATATAGAACATCATGCTAGGGATAGGAGAGGAAAATAGAAAAAAAAAGTTATTTATAAAAATTAAAAGCTTTAAATTTCCCATATTAGGTTTGCTTCAAATTTTTTCAACAGATTTTAATTGAGAAATGAGGAAGTCCAAGTTAATGAAGCATAAAGCATTCTTTGTTTCAAATGAGCTTGGAGTATCTAAATACCATTTCACCTTTCAACAAGCTAAATATCAAATTCAAAAAAATCAATAACATCTAACAAATTACTAAGATATTATCTTCAATATCCACTCACAGAGTTCTAAAAAATTATTGATCTCATCAAGGCCTATAGCCAAATATCAATCGAAGGCTTATGCTAACGTTTTTTTGTCTTTTCTTTTAATGTATTACTAGTTTATAGTCCTCCAATTTTCTATTAAATAAACCTACATAGTAGAAGTACTCTAGTACTCTAGTAGGAATCAAAACTATTAATACACCATATATAGTAGTCAGCCAAGAATTTAATTAAGAATCTTAAGACGTTGTCTTCTTTTTGGAACCTAGCTAGTAGTATAATAATAGATAGATATAGATAACATTTTATCATGGTAACATGGACTTGAGAGTCAAATTGATTATATAATCTTGACATATGAGAAATAAAAAGAAAAGAATATTAGAAATTCATCAAAATTTATTGTTTTTTGTTATTAATTAATGATTAATTTTTAAAAATATGAGTATATTGTTAAATTATTAAATTAAAAAAGTTAAATTAATAACTAAAATAATAATAAAAAATAATAAATGTTCTCTAAGATTTTTCACAAAAGAAAATAATATGGTGACACCAATAAATGAAATAAAATGTGTGGTTTAGCAACTGGCAAAATGGCAACGGCGGACAGGAAAGAAAAGAGTAATGCAACAGATTTGGATTGGAAAGAAAGCTGCTAGAAGTTATATGAGCAAGCATACGTATCAACAAAAATTGAGAGAAAGAGATGAAGCATTGAGCAAACACGTTTTGTGGAAGACATTCTTCCTCTTTTTTACAAGTAAGTTATTATTCTACTTCTGATTTTTTTTTTCTAAATCTGACTATTATGTCATAGATTATTCTTGAGTCATATCTTAGGTTATTTGGTTCTTCTTTCTCATTTCTGTAGAAGAATAAAACTAGTATAATATCACATGAGAGAAATTAAGAGATTAGGAAGAAAAGTCACGGATTTATTTTTCGTTATATCTTGGTTTCTAGTATAACATTGGTTTAGAGTTAACTCAGCGTTTTTGGAAGCTCAAGTATAGAGCTTCATTTCTCTTGGCGTGGAAATCAGGTTTTGGTTCCATTGATGTTTTTTTAATTGGTTAATGCATTCTAGATATATATTTATTAAAATTTTACCATTATTGAGAAGTGATGAGAAGACAGTGAGTTAGATAAGAAAAATAATGAATATATTTTATATTTTCTATGGGAAGGAATAATCAACTCTAATCCAAATTGTTCAGCCACAATAAGTCATTCAGCAAGAACTGACAACAGCTATAGCTAGATAACCAAATTAAATTAACTAAACTATTTTATGCTTTTAATTAATCAATATCTTTGTTTGTATTGAGAAAGAGATTGAAAAATTGCAGAAATGGAGAGAGGGATCATTGTGGGAAGTAAAGAATAGGGGAAAAGTATTCAAAGGCTGTGTCCCATATATGATTCATCCAAAACAAGTACTGATATATTAGCAACCACTAAATCATGGGAAAAGTTTAATCAATTGGTAGTATAAAATTCTTGCGTAAAATAACATTTAATAAACATTACACTTGCAAATTGCAAGTGACTAAATTGTATGAGAACATAAATATGATATGAAATCTCTCAATTTTTCAAAGATAACCTTATCCCCACATGATTATTTGTGATCTCTATCAGAAAGTGATGAGTTATTACTGAAAATCTCTTGTATCATATACAACAAGTGCTGGACATGTGTGCTCCGATCCAATATGAAAGCACCCCGTATTGACAACAAATACATTTAAAGAACATCGAAAGCACTATAAGCTCTAAGAACGGACATATATTGTACATCGAAGATATTGAAGTCGACGCACATTAGAAATACTTATTTTTTGGTGAATTCACTTGTCTTGTCTATCATTTATTTCTTTTTTCCTTCTGTATTCAAATTTTTTATTTCTGTTTTCCTTCTATCGATTTAATATGAAGTTTAGAAAAAAAAGTAAAAACAGAACAATAATAAAGCAGTACAGAATCAAGAATTAGCATTGAAGAGAGACTCAAGCAGCAATTCATTTAAATGGAGGACACATTAACCTAAATAAACAAAGTTCTGTATAACCATGGCAACAAATCCCTCTTTTATTTATCACACATGCAATTCAAATATGAGCGTATGAACCCTAACTTTTTCCATCTGTATATGCTACAAAATTGTTACCTTTGTATAAAAGTACAGCTGCCACTATGAACGCGAACAGCAGCAGCAATGGAACGTGAACAGCAGCAGCAAGACGAACCCGAACCCGAATGTGAACAGGAACAGCAGCAGCAACACGCGCCCGCTAACAGCAGCAGCAACACGAACGCGAGGCACAATGACGAACAGCAGCAATCAATGAAGAAATTCAGAAGCAGTTACAATGTTAGAAGAGTGGGAGCAGAAAAGGGTGGGAGGAGAAAAAATTGGGTTTCGCGGGAAGAAGAGGTTTGTGCGCCTGTAAGATTGTGTGGGCAAATTGTTTTTAATTTAAGGGGGTTTTTAAAAACCCTAATATTTAAAATTAAAACTCCCGTTAATAATTTTTTTAATAAAATAAAATAAAATGTTTTGTTTTCAAATTCAAATTTACAGTATTTTTTTAAAACCTCCGTTAACAAATATAAATTATAATACATTATGTGATATTTAAATATCTAATCAAATCAGTTAATTGATATAGGTAATTTATTAATAAATTGTATTTAATGAGTTAAAAGAAACAAATCGCTAAACATTCTCATAAGCATGTCACATTAACTCCATCATTAAGTGCAGAAACCTAATTTTTATATAATAGAATAGATAATAAGTAGAATATATGAGAATATGATATGTGACATATTTTAATTATCAAATTGGTATTATATAATCGATTTTTTCTTAATCCTTATTGCTTGTTTGTTGTAAATTTTTACGTAATTACTTAATAATTTCTGCCTATAAAACTATCAACTACCTAATATTATGATTTAATAATAAAAATGATGATATTAATATTTTTTCATAAGTCTTATTATTATTTATAATTAGGAAATAACCATAAATAAATGTACTTCCTGAATGAATGTTATTTTTGTTGTCAAATTCTATATTACCTTTAAAATTTTAGCGTAATTGAGTCTAATTTCTACATTTAATTTTGAAATGACTTTACTCAAAAAAAATTAATATGCAAATCATATTATTATTATAAAATTACTTTTTTAACATAATTAGTGGTGCTTATTTGAACTATTAAATTTAGTTTCTAATGATATTAAAGTCAACCTATTTTATTATCTTCTACTTTCAAAGAATTTACACGACTGACATAAAAATATAACAATTGAAAAAAAATTCATTACAATGGATATATTCATTTTAACAAATATTCTTCTATCTAATACTATAAAAAAATACATTGGCCATTTTGAATTGTTACAGGTCAACTTCCATCCACAGTAATAGAAATTGAATATAAAATAGTAAGAGCGATAAAAATCGCGATTCTTATAATTTTGAATTGAAATAGTAAGAGTGATAAAAATCACGATTCTTATAATTTTATGTGACCATCTATATATAGTTGACCAGACAACTATGATTATCTAACAAAATTAATTTATATTGATTGCACTCAACTTGAATAAGTAAGAAATTATCTCATTTTAATTTAGTCCTTAATTCACATGATTTGAATTTAGCTCAATATATATGATATGATTTTATTTGATTTAATTATTAGTTGAAAATATTTCAATTGCCTATTTTATTCATACATTTATTATTTTAATGACTAATAAATTAATCAAATTAATTAATTAGTACACAAAATAAATTTGGTTTAATAAATTAAAAGAAATAAATTAAAAAATACTACCAAATCAAATTGATATAAATTATAATAAATTAAATGATATTTAAATATCTAATCAAATCAATTAATTAATATAGTTAGTTTATCGTAATAACTTGTATTTAATGAGTTAAAAGAAATAAATTCGGAAACACTCTCAGAAACATGCCACGTCAGCTCCATCATTAAGTGCACAAACCCAATTTTTATATAATAGAATAGATTTGATACAATTCGGTACACTTACTAATAGTTTGTGGTTTTATAAAATCTACATTATTTATCATCTCTGAAATCATGGATATATGGATGGGAATTTATTCACCAAATCTTTGAATGCGTTAGTTTTTCTCTTGTGGAGAGCAGAAGGCCTATGGCGAAAAATGCGCTCATCATTGACGAGAAAGGATTCTACATTTGTGCATTTCCTCTGATCTCATAAACTAAACGAAGAGCAAGGTACCAAAACACTATAAATACCTTATAGAACGATTTCAATAGTAGCAAAAACTACCGATAACACAAAGTAACCTTCATCAAGTTTTCTTACATCCTTTGTTGTTTTTCAAGTAAGGAAACAAATCATGTCAAGTGCCCAACAAAGCTACAATGCAGGCCAAGCTAAGGTAAAAATTCATTTTTTATTTTTTATTTTTTTCAATTTTCAACTTTTACACGTTTTAGTGCTATATGTTATTCCATATTTTTGAATTTGGAAGGACATGTTCTTGTTAATTTATCTTTCATTAACCAACATAAGATTGGTTAGGTTGGCAAATATCTTGGCCTCATAGCCTAAGGAATTGGTTGAATCCAAGCAAGAACAAAAAATATTTAACAGTAAGACTACATTTAATTTTAAAAATAGAATGAGATAAAACACAAAAAATAAAGATACAAAAATTAATTTGTTTATATTTTATTTTATAATAAATTGAATATAAAATATAATAAACAATTAAATATTTAATATATGTCTATTTTTTCTTTTACACATAATTAAAAAAATGATAAAAAATATAATTATGATAAATTAAT
>NC_029786.2:51960723-51962142 GCF_000816755.2 Arachis ipaensis | reverse complement strand
AGTGATAATAAAAAAATAAATTGTCTTCTCCCAATATCTTTATGTCTTTTTTGATAAAAAGTATATAAAATACACTAATTCAATATCTCAGGATACAATATTTTTATCCTTGTCTCATTATTTACTAAACATGATTTTGTGTTTATGTGTCTATGTCTTAATTCTCTATTTGGCCTAAGAAATCTATTGTTATTGCTCTCTTCAAGAATCAAGAAAGAATTTAATCCTTCGTTTGATTTGATCAGGCCCAAACTGAAGCAAGCTTTCAAGCTGCTAAGGATTCAGCCTCAGCAGCAGCAGATAAGGCTCAAGCGGCTTACAACACCACAGGACAAGCTCGTGAAGAAAATAAAGAGGAAGCTGCTGGTTTCCTCCAACAGGTTGTTATGAAATTCTAAATTCACAGAGAACATGATTATAAATTGTTGTTTATGTCACGGTTGCAATTGTTAGAACGGCTTAATTATTTGAACTATATCTTCTGGCTACAGACTGGGGAGCAAGTGAAGAACATGGCTCAAGGTGCTGTAGACACCGTCAAGCATACCCTTGGGATGGACAAAAATTGAACGAACCGTAATTTGATCTATTTTTGAAAGTTTCTTTTTCTTCCTAATGAAAGACACTTCTATAAAATAATTATTTTGTAGAGAGTATTTCTTTTCCTAGTTGTTTGGGATGGGCAAAATAAGTATTTTATATTATTATGGTGTATGTAAAAGAATGCCAATTTCAGTTGTAAGGAAATATGCTACTTCTTTTTTTTTTTCTTGAGTCATACATACGCATCACGGCCGATGTAATAGAAGTTTTTTACACTCCATGTGTTTGTTGATCCCATTGTACACGGTAAACTAATAGTAATCGAAATTTCATGCAGCTCATAAAAATAATTTTAAAAGTTACACATGATAGATAAATCTTTAGCAAAGACTTGATAGAATAGAATTTGATGCAATATAATTTTTGCAAACTTAATTAAGAAAATAAAATATTTCATCTGAAAAATTTCATGATTTTATGCTATGAAAATTTTAGTCTATTTTTTAAATGATCAAATTTTGTTCTAATTTTTAACATGCACCTTTTAAATAATAATCTAAATACTTTTACAAAAATTTATATTAGATACACAAATTGTTTGTCAAATAGAAAATTGTTTGCGAGTTATAAAAAAAACATTGTTGTTACTTTTGTCATCTTTTTAAACTTTTCGAAGACTTATTTATTATTCTCGTTCGTATATCTTTTGGGTATATTTTTTGCAGAGATATAAACTTTCTGGTAGGTATTATTTTAGTACTTTATGTAACGACCCAACTTCCAACACGTCATGATCGTACTAAAAGTAATGTGTTACTTGTAACATCCTAACACACAAAACTTTACGCTTAAGTCATAAAACAGTGTTGGTAAGGT
>NC_029786.2:51913082-51960716 GCF_000816755.2 Arachis ipaensis | reverse complement strand
AGAAAGAAAGTAAACAAAGCGGTAAAAGAAAAGCGCATCACACACGCAGAAAGATATAAAATATCATACTCCAGATGCGACATGTGAAGCTAAGGCCGACTGGAGTATAAATAAATACATATACATCCCAAAAGTCTCAAAACATAAGACAACACCTGTTTCTCCAAGTCAGCCTCTAAGACGGATAAAATAAAATATATAAATTCAGAGAATCTATTTACAATATATACATAAATAAAATACAAACACTAAGTCCCAAAAGAGTTCTTCACTTCCAAAGTGTCTCCAGAATGCTCAGTGAGGTGCCTTGCGTCCTACATCCAAAAATAACAATATATGTATGGAATGAGAACAGGGGGTTCTCAGTATGGTAAAGGTGCCCACATAGATAATATATATGTTTCTGGAAAAGCCAAAGCCATTCCTAGAACTCCGACAATCAGAATCAAACTTAAAATCAGTACTATACCATAAAGTCCTGTAATCTACCAAAAGGATTCTCATTTCAAAACTAACTCTTCATCTCCTCTCTCTTTCAAACCTCTGAATAACTAGTGGAACAATTCTCATCGTGCCTCCACCATATGAGGGGTCTCTCAGATACAAGCACAAACAAAAATATAGATAGCAGTTACATCAAACAGATCAGATAGCAATTAATCACAGATAAGCAATTAGGCAAACCAATACAAATGCATACTCAAAAAAATCATACAAATGCATATGATGCATGCCTATCCTAGTGGCCATGAGCTCACATATCGGTTATATTGCCAGAATCCGACACATCCGGTAACTAATCCGGATATCGTCTCTCTGACATGCATCCACACTCTTGGGATATAGTGTCCATCACACTCTTAGGATATAGTGCCCACCACACTCATGGGATATAGTGCCTGCTGCATTTCTCGGAAAAAGTGTTTCCACACTCTTGCGATATAGTACTCGCCACACTCTTAGGATATAGTGCCTGCTACACTTTATGAGGTAAAGTACTCCCACACTCTTGGGATTTAGTGCCCACTACACTCTTGGGATATAGTACCCGCCACACTCTTAGAATATAGTGCCCGTCACACTTTACAAATAGAGAGAAAATGATGCAAGAAAAATAGAACAGAATATAGAGTCACCCTTTACATTCATAATCGTTGTCCTCACAATCACTTTTAATCATTCTCATCAAACCAATCATTCACTTCTTGCCTTACAAATTCTAACTTCATTTACACCTTTTAAGTCAAGTACTTCCTTTCACAATCTTCCTTCATAGGTTTACTCTGCTTTCTATGCTTAGAAAATAGGTATCAGACTTTAAAAAGTAGTTATAGAGGTTTGGAAGGCTAAAGGATTTGTTAAACAATAAAAAATATCATTTTTGGCCAAAACTTGGGTTTATGAAAGTTTATAAGCTTGCCAGGAATTCAAATAGTTAAAAACAGAAGTTTGTGTAAAAAACAGGACATCATGCGTATGCATCTATGCACAGCTTGTAAAATTTGCAAGACGTGCATACCCATACCCTCATGCGTACGCACGAGTGTCAACACCTACTCTGTTGCATGCATCCGCACCATAGGGTGCATGGGCACTAAAACCAGAAATTTTGGTTTTCTGCAACTTAGTCAAATTTAGTTTAATTACTTTGTCACTTTAGTCAAACCAATAAAAATACTGAGAGTATTAGATCTTAGGTCGTCTATCAAAAGAATTGCAGTGAAGTGTGCATATTATTGGTTGTGAGATACTTTTGGTATTTTGGAATGCTGAACGGGAAATGTAAATTGCAAGAAAGTAAAGCTAACAACTAAGATAATATAAATGCTAAAAGTCACTCCTGGTAAGGATTAAGAATTAAGGTTTTCTATCTAGATCATTGACCATAACATGGCAACTTCAAATAGTTAATTCCACTTAGCTTTCCTCTAACATTGGAGGGAGAAATCAAATGGACATAGTTGATCCGAAAACCGACTAACAACCCTAAATTACCAATTACATTAGACATCAATGACATCAAGGCACCTAAGTCCTCAATACCAAACCAAGAGTGTTAAAAATCTACCACAAAACTAAGAGAGACATTTTATCAAGCACTTGGTGTGCATAAAAATAAGAGCATGGTAAATTGCAAGAATAATAAAATCGAAGACTACCAATTGCAAGGAATCAATAACAAAAATTAAATTTAACCACAAGAAAATATAAAACATTAAATTGCATTAAAGAAAAGGGAATTAACAAGAGATTTCATAAACTAAAAGTGGCAAAATAGAGAAATTAACAAGAGAAACTAGATAAATCAAGATACAAGAACAAGAAAATATAAAGAAAACTAAACCAAAAATAAAATCAAAACCTAAAACTAGAGAGAAATTAAACTAAAAAACCTATAAATCTAGAGAGAAGTTGGAGCTTCTCTCTCTAGAAATCTAACCTAAAACATGTTAAAACTAAAACTAAAATGATGTATGTGTGTTGGTCTCCTTCACCCATCATCCTATTTTCCTCTATTTGGGCATGAAACTGAGCCAAAAGAGTTTCAGAAATTGCCATCACATGCTCCATTAATGAGGCACGAGTTTGGATTTCTGCGTATGTGGAAATAAGGTCCGCGTACATGGACAATGAAATCAGGCGATGCGCACTCGGCAATAGTGGTGAGTACGTGGGTACATTGAAGTTCCAAGCTCCACTAATTCATGATTTTCCACTCTTGCATGGTTCTTTTTTCGCTTCTTCCAATCCATCGGTGATTTCTAAACCTGGAATCACTTAACAAATATATCAATGTATAGAATTTAAGGGAATTAAAATTAACAATTTTGAAGTCTAAAAAGCATTTTTTTACATTTAGGTACAATTTAGAGGAAAATCACAAAACTATGCTACTCAAGTGAACAAATGTGGGTTTATGTGATGAAATCTACTTAATTCAAGCCAAAATTTATCATCAAATAAGGATTCATCAATTTTTCCACACTTAAACAATAGCATGTCCGGTGCATGAAACTAACTCTTCACGTTTCGCACAGATAGATTGGCAAGTATACCGGGTCGTCCATGTAATACCTCAGGTGAGTGAGGGTCGATCCCACGGAGATTGTTGGTTTGAGAAAGCAGTGGTTACCTTTAGATCTTAGTTAGGCGGATAGAAAATATAATTGTCACGAGAAAATACATAAAACAGATCAATAAATAAAATGTTACTAGATAGGTGTGAAATCAATGGTATGAGAGCGGTTGAGGCTTCGAAGATGCTTTTTCCTTCTGGATCAACTTTTCTTACCATCTACTCCATCTTCTAATATATTCATTCCATGATAGGCTGTATATGATTAATGCCGGGTCAGCAGTCATTCAATTTTAACGGGGGTGAAGCTCTAGCAGTCCGTTCCCCTGGTGATCCTACTCAAAACACCATAGACAAGGTCGGATCTTCGGGATCAGAAAACACTTCTCCTTGGATTCTAGCCTATACCACAAAGGTCCTAATCGCCCCGCACCTCAGCTGCACTGATGTCTCGAGAAGTACCTAACGAAGCTGTGGATTAGCCGTCTAAGAGATGTATAATCAAGCTTGTGGTTCAATGCTATCCCGTCAAGGACTCGCAAGAACCTATGTGGAATTGGTATGACGGTCAAGTTACACTCCTAATCCATTATGATGAAGAACGAAGATACATCTTAGAATAGAATCAAGCATAGATTAAAGTGGAATAGTAATATTATTAATTCATGAGAATCAGCAGAGCTCCTAACCTTAACCTTAGAAGGTTAGTGACTCATACTATACATAGAATAGTGTTCGAAAATAATATATGCTGGAGAGATCTCCATCCTAAACATGGTTGATCTTCTCCTATATATACTAATCTGCTAACTAAGAATTATAGAAATAAGATAAACTAGTCTAGTAGTACGAAAATCCACTTTCCAGGCCCACTTGGTGAGTGTTTGGGCTGAGCTAAAGGGGTCTCCACATGCTAAGACTCCATAGGGGCATTGAACACTGGCTTGGGACTCCCTTTTGGGCGTTGGACGCTAGCTGCTCCCATTTGGGCGTCCAACGCCAGGAATAGGGTAGGTGGTTGGCGTTGAACGCCTGTTTTGGGCCTTCATTTCCAAAGAAAAGTATGAACTATTATATATTTCTGGAAAGCCCTGGATGTTAGCTTTCCATACCCATTGAGAACGCACCAGAAAAGCTCCTTTAAGTGCTCGGAGGTCAGATCCTGATAGCATCTGCAGTCCTTTCTCTGTCTTTGAATCAGACTTTTGCTCAAGCTCCTCAATTTCAGCCAGAAAATACCTAAAATCACCATAAAACACACAAACTCAAACTAGAATCTAAAAATATAAATTTTTCACTAAAACCTATGAAAATATAATAAAACTTAAACAAAACATAAAAAAACTATATGAAAATGATGCCAAAAAGCATATAAAATATCCGCTCATCAGAACACCAAACTTAAACTGTTGCTTGTCCCGAAGCAACCAAAAACAAAGTAGGATTAAAAAGAAGAGAAGGATACAATAAATCTCAGAGTTCTCAATAAAGCTCAGTTTCAATTAGATGAGCAGGACTAGTAGCTTTTTGCTTCTGAATAGTTTTAGCATCTCACTTTCCATTGAAACTCAGAATGATTGGCATCTTTAGGAACTCATAATTCAGATGATATTATTGACTCTCCTAATTTAGCTCTTTTTTTATTCTTAAACACAGCTTCTTTAGAGTCTTGGCTGTGACCCTAAGCGCTTTATTTTCCAGTATTACCATCGGATACATAAACGCCACAGACACTTAACTGGGTGAACCCTTTCGGATTGTGATTCAGTTTTGCTAGAATCCCCAGAAAGTGGTGTCTAGAGTTCTTAAGCACACTCTTTGCTTTGGATCACGACTTTAACTGTTCAGTCTTAAGCTTTTCACTTGACACCTTCACACCACAAGCATATAGTAAGGGATGTAGCTCATTTGAACTGTTTGGGCTAATATATTTCTTTTAGGCCCTCCTAACCTTTGATGCTCAAAGCCTTGGATCCTTGCTATTGCCTTTTAGGTTAAAGAGCTATTGGATTTTTGCTCTTGCCTTTTGGTTTAAAGAGCTATTGGCTTTTTCTGCTTGCCTCTCTATTTTTTTTTGAATAACTTTTTTTTATTACTGCTTTTTCTTGCTTCAAGAATAAATTTTTGGATTTTTCAGATTACTAACAATACTTCACTTTTATCATCATTCTTTCAGGAGGCAACATTCTTTATTCCAACATCAAATATGCACTGTTCATTCATGCATTTAGAAAATAAAAGCAATGCCACAACATCGAATAATTGAACTATTCTTAATATATAACTTGAAATTCATGCATCTTACTATTCTTTTTCAATTAAAATTTTCTTTTAAGCAAGGTGAGAGATGCATGGAATATTTCATAGCTTTAAGACATAAAATAAAGATGATCATGCACTAGAAACAGATAATAAGATAAAATACATGGAAAACAAAAAAATAACATAGGCAACAAGAGATTAAGGGAACGAATCCACCTTAGTGATGACGGCTACTACTCCTTCTGAAGGATCCAATGGAGTGCTTGATTTCTTCTATGTCACGCCCCTACCTCTGTTGTTCTTCTCTTATAACTCTTTGATCTTCTCTCATGGCCCTTTGATCTTCTCTTATTTCATAGAGGATGGTAGAGTGCTCTTGATGTCCCATCCGTAGTTGGTCCATGTTGGAGCTTAATTCTCCTAGAGAAGTGTACAATTGGTCACAGTAGCCTTGGAGAGGAAAATGAATCCTTGAGGCATCTCAGGGATTTCTTGTTGAGGCAGCTCCTCACGCTCTTGTTGAGGTGCATGTGTAGGCTCTCTTGTTTGCTCCATCCTTCTTTTAGTGATGGGCTTGTCCTCCTCAATAGGGATGTCTCCTTCTATGACAATTCTAGCTTAATTGCATCTAATTGCATAGATGACATATAAAGTAGGGAAAAGCCAACCTTGCTAAGGTGGGAGGCTTTTCAGCTTTCTTGTACAACTCTTGAGGTATTACCTCATCTACCTCCACCTCACTTCCAATCATGATGCAATGAATCATGATGGCTCTGTCAATGGTCACTTCTGACCGATTGCTAGTTGGGATAATAGATCGTTGGATGAATTCCAACCACCCTCTAGCTACAGGCTTGATGTCAAGCCTTCTTAGTTGGATAGGCTTGCCTTGAGTATCCCTCTTCCACTGAGCTCCTTCCACACAAATGTCTGAAAGGACTTGGTCCAGCCTCTAATCGAAATTGACTCTCCTAGTGTAAGGGTGTGGGTCTCCTTGCATTATTGGCAAATGGAGTGCCAACCTTACACTTTTCGGGCTAAAATCCAAGGGTCGCCCTCGGACCATGGTACTCCAATTTTTGGGATGTGGGTTCACACTAGTGTCATGGTTTCTTGTGACCCATTCATTAGCATAGAACTCTTGCACTATCAGGATTCCAATTTCCGAAATAGGATTGATTAGGACTTCCCAACCTCTCCTCTGGATTTCTCGTCGGATCTCCGGGTACTTGATAACTTGCATCATCTACTCTTTTTTCTTGCATAAAAAGGACCATAACAGAGCATAATCTCATTGGATCATTGCAATTCATGCATTATTTGATGAACATTATAGTACATTGCTTTGAAATGAGTTTGTGATGAGTTTCAGGTGAAAAAGACATAAAAAGGGGAAGAAACCAAAAAGACAAGCTGGGCTTGTGAAACGGGCGTGCCACTTGGAGAAAATGTCACAAAATTGCATTAGCGTGGCACGCCAGGAGTTGGGCATGGCACACCAGTACAACTTTCTAGAGAGCAACAATGAAAGCCACCAAAGGGGCATGGCACGCCAGGTTGGGCGTGGCATGCCAAACTCACCACTTAAGCCATGGCGTGCCACTTAGCATCGAAGGCGTGGCACGCCAGCTTTAAAATCACTTGGACGTGCCACTTGAGAACCCAGGCATGGCACGCCAAGCTAAGAAGGACACAAATGAATTGGCGTGCCACTTGAGCAACATGGCGTGGCACGCTAGTACAAAATTCCAAAGAAGAAGTTGAAGGCTAAAAAGGCTGGGCGTGCCACTTGAGGTCGAAGGCGTGGCACGCTAAGCTTCCACCCTTACTTGGGCGTGCCACTTGAGCATCTGGGCGTGGCACGCCAAGGTACAAAGAAGGCCAAAGCAAAGGTTGGGTGTGCCACTTGGTGTCGAAGGCCTGGAATGCCAGCTCAAGATTCCTAACTGGGCGTGCCACTTGAATGCTGGGCGTGGCATGCAAGCTACTGGAACCAAGGCAAATGATGGGCATGGCACACCAACACCTGGGCGTGGCACGTTGGTTATATTTTCTAGAGAGGGAGAAACAAGGCCAACCATATGGGCGTGCCACTTGGTATCGAAGGCGTGGCACGCCAGCTTTAAAAATTACTTGGGCGTGCCACTTGAGTCCCAGGCGTGGCACACCATCATCACCAATCACCTAAGAGAAGACCTGGGCGTGCCACTTGAGTTTTGGGCGTGGCACGCCAAGCAGAGGAGCCAAGCACATGAAGGGCGTGGCACGCCAAACGCTGGGCGTGCCACGTTAGTTCAACTTTTCAGAGAGGAGGTCGAAGCACACATAATGGGCGTGGCACGCCAAACCCAGGGCGTGCAACACCAGTTCAACTTTCCAGAAGCTAAGAAGAGGAGGAAGAAGGCCTGGGCGTTGATGAACCGAATATTCTTATGCTGGTTAGAAATTAACAATGAATCCAATCGTGAGTATAGTTTAGCCAACACGCAAATATCGCAGCAAACAATTCTAAAATCTATGACCGAGAGTATTGATTCCGGGTCATTCTCCCTAGGAATTTCTTTAGAATGCACATCATTGATTAGGAAATCTTTTGTGGTTTTGAGAGTTGGTGCAAGAATTCAAGCTAACAAAAGCAAACAACAATTAATTAGGATAAAGGCCTTGACTAAGGGTAAGTATTGGAAGTTCCATCATTATAGTTTCCTTCAATTATGATAAGAATTGATTGTTGCTTCACTTAGTTAACCCCCTAACAATGGAGGAAAGTCAAATGAGAGTAACTAACTTGAGTCACAAGTCCTAGTCTCACCCTAGGGAAGTCTAGCTTTAGTGCACTCCAAGTCAATTAGCAATCCTCAATTCATGATCTACAATTGATATCCACTATTCAAGTGTCTCCAATAACTCAACCCCTAAGCCAAGCAAGAAAATCTACTCCATAGCTAGGGTTGTCATTATCACAAACAATTGGTAGGCAATCATAGAAGACATGATGTGATGGAGAGAAGAAAATTGAATTAAAGCTATCTAATCCAAACAATCATCAACAATCAAGAAATTGAATGAAATTCCACAATTCATTAATCCAAATTCAAGGTAACAAAGTCAAACAAATCTAGATCTAAGAGATTGAATCAAAAGAGTATCAATTAAAAGTAGAAGAAGAGTGGATCTACAACTTGTATCCAAACAAAAGTGAATTAGCAATGGATCTCACCAAGGAATCAAAGGAGAATTGCAATGGAGGAAGTGAAATCCTAGAGAGAAGTTAGAGTTTCTCTCCCTAAAAATAAAATGTAACTAACTCCCCAAAATATCTAGAATTATGACTAATTGTCCTCGCACTCCTAATCCTTGGTCTTCTTAAGCTTTTTCCTCCAAAATTCTGCTCCAAAACTGGGCCTGGGGTCCCCTGAAATTGCTGGTCACGTTTTTCCTTTAAAAAATCACATGCGCCTTTGACGCGTACGCACACTGCGCGCGTACGCGCACATGGGGTCCTCTGCGATCTGCGCGCAGGGGCATAGTGTGCACGCGCGTCCAATGACTTGTGGCCCAGCCACATAAGCGTGCCGGCTTCTCGTCTCGGCTCCACTCAGCTGGCCCTGGGGGTACACACCCAAGCGCACGCGCACTGTGCGTGCGCGCGTATGTCCAAGTTCCAAAATTTGCTTTATTCCATGCTCCTTCCATCCATGCATGCTTCCTTCACTCCTCTCAGCCATTTTTGCCCTATAGCTTCTGAAACCACTTAACAAACGGATAAAGGTATCCAATGGTAATAGAAGAGGATTATAATATATCAATTTTGATGCAAAAGAAGCATACTTTCATCCGTGAGACAAAGTTGGGAAAGGAACACAAAATTATGCAGTTTTATATGAATAAGTGCGGAAGATCATTGGAAAAACCCTTAAATTCTATACATGATAAACCCTAAAAACGGGGTTTATCAACCTCCCTACACTTAAAGTATAGCATGTCCTCATGCTAAAGGAAAGCAAAAGATCAAAGGATCACAAGAGAGTGGGACTCATGAGATGCAATCAACCTACATGAATGCAACTAGGGTGTATGCTACTATCTACTTGGTCAAGAGCAATTCAATCTTCCTAGAATACACACATATATATGCACATATGGCAAGATGATGGGCAATGTATGAATTCTACCAATTCTAGTTATCGAAGTGAAATATGCATAGCTTGCATGAATGATGAGCGGATAATTTATACCCTTTTTGGCATTATTTTTACATAATTTTTAGTATGATTTAGTTAGTTTTTAGCATATAATTATTAGTTTTTGAATAAAAATTACATTTCTGGACTTTACTATGAGTTTGTGTATTTTTCTATGATTTCAGGTATTTTCTGGCTGAAATTGAGGGACCTGAGCAAAAATCTGATTCAGAGGCTGAAAAAGGACTGTAGATGCTGTTGGATTCTGACCTCCCTGCACTCGAAGTGGATTTTTTGGAGTTACAGAAACCCAATTGGGGTGCTTTAAATTGCGTTGGAAAGTAGACATCCTAAGCTTTCCAGCAATATATAATAGTTCATACTTTTTCCGAGATTTGATGGCCCAAACTGGCATACAAAGACAGCTTAAAATTTCTAGCGTAAAACGCCCAAACTGGCACTAGAATTGGAGTTAAACGCCCAAACTGGCACCAAAGCTGGCGTTTAACTCCAGGAAAAGCCTATGCACATTAAAGCTTCAATGCTCAGCCCAAGCACACACCAAGTGGGCCCTGGAAGTGGATTTCTGCATCATTTACTTATTTCTGTAAACCCTAGGCTACTAATTCATTATAAATAGGACCTTTTACTATTGTATTTTCATCTTTTAAACATGTTTTGATGATTGAACCCTCTTTGGTAGGCTAGCCATTCGGCCATGCCTAGACCTTCTTTCACTTATGTATTTTCTACGGTGGAGTTTTTACACATCATAGATTAAAGTGTGGAGCTCTGCTGTTCCTCATGAATCAATGCGAAGTACTACTATTTTTCTATTCAATTCATGCTGATTCTTGTTCTAAGATATCCATTCGCACTTCAACATGATGAATGTGATGATCAAGTGACACTCATCACCATTCTCCCTTATGAACGCGTGCCTGACAACTACTTCCGTTCTACCTGAAAATGAGCTTGAATGCATATCTCTTGACCTCCTGGTTCACGATGCATGGTTGCCTCTCCTGACAACAGAGCCTTCCATTCCATGAGATCAGAGTCTTCGTGGTATAAGCTAGAATCAATTGGCAGCATTCTTGAGATCTGGAAAGTCTAAACCTTGTCTGTGGTATTCCGAGTAGGATCTGGGATGGGATGACTGTGATGAGCTTCAAACTCATGAATTTGGGTGCAATGACAGTGTACAAAAGGATCAATGGATCTTATTCCAATACAGGTGAGAACCGATAGATGATTAGCCCTACGTAACCCGTAGCCGGATCATTTTCACTGAGAGGACGTACAGTAGCCATTGACAACGGTGATCCCCCAACATACAGCTTGCCATAGAAAGGAGTATGAATGATTAGATGAAGGCAATAGGAAAGCAGAGATTTAGAAGGAACAAAGCATCTTCAAACGCTTATCTGAAACTCCTACCAATGAATTACATAAATACTTCTATCTTTATTTTATATTTTATTTATATTTTAATTATCAAAACCTCATAACCATTTGAATCTGCCTGATTGAGATTTACAAGGATGACCATAGCTTGCTTTAAGCCGACAATCTCCATGGGATCGACCCTTACTCACGTAAGGTATTACTTGGACGACCCAGTGCACTTGTTGGTTAGTTGTGCGGAATTACAGAAGTGTGATTGTGATTTTGTGCACCAAGTTTTTGGCGCTGTTGCCGGGGATTGTTCGAGTTTGGACAACTGACAGTTCATCTTGTTGCTCAGATTAGGTAATTTCATTTTAATTTTAAGCATTTTGTTTTTTTATTCTTTTTATTTTCGAAAAAAATTTTTTCAAAAAAAATAATAAATTATTCTTTGCCTTCAGAATTTTTAAGAATGAATTCTAGAGTTTCAGATGATGCTTTTATCATCACAGGAGCCTTTTTGATTCCCATCAATTTGGTTGTTGTATGCAATGTCTGCTGAAGCTTGGCTAGCCATGTCTAATCTTTTTAGACTGAAGCTTTAGACTAACATTGCATGATTCCTGGAATTCTTATTAAAAATTTTGAAACCCTTATTTTTCTTTTTTCCAAATAATTTTTGAAAAAAAATAATAATATTTTAATAAAACCATGAAAATCAAAAAATAATTTGTGTTTCTTGTTTGAGTCTA
Source organism: Arachis ipaensis (assembly GCF_000816755.2). Taxonomy (NCBI): domain Eukaryota; kingdom Viridiplantae; phylum Streptophyta; class Magnoliopsida; order Fabales; family Fabaceae; genus Arachis; species Arachis ipaensis. The sequence continues at coordinate 51,949,053 of NC_029786.2, read as the reverse complement.
GTGTCACCTTTTATGTTTGGTGTTTTACATATTTTTAATTGTCTTGCATTCTTCCAAAATATATGCATTATGTTCTTCATTGATCTTCAAGTTGTTCTTGATGATCTTCTTGGGTCTGATCTTTAAATTCTCTTGTTATGTGTTTTCTTTTGTTGTTTCTCATGTGCATTCTCAATTTGTTAGTATCTCTAATATGAAAATTTCTAAGTTTGGTATCTTGCATGCATTGTTTATTTGATCTTAGTTTTTCATGATTAGTTTCATTTTGATGTTGTTCTTTCTCATCATTAAAAATTCAAAAAAAAAAATTCAAAATCATGTCTTTTCAAGTCAATAATACAGAGAATTGAAGATTCAGAACATGCAGCAGAGGAATTGCAGAGAAAAAGTTGGTTGTTCAAAACGCCTAGTGAGGAAGGAATTCTGGCATCTAAACGCCAGCCAGGGTACCTGGCTGGGCGTTAAATGCCCAAAAGGGTAGTATTTTGGGTGTTAAACGCCAGAATGGATACCATTCTGGGCGTTTAACACCAGGACAACACAAGGGAGGTAAGTTAGTTTTTTTTTAATTCAAATTTTTTTCAAATCTTCATAATTTTTCAAATCATATCTTTTTCAAATCATATCTTTTTCAAAATCAAATCTTTTTCTATTTTTCTCTCACTATTTTCGAAAATCCTGGCTACCAATTAATGATTTGATTCAAAAATTTCAAGTTTGTTACTTCCTTGTTAAGAAAGGTTCAATATTTGAATTTTAGAATCATATCTCTTAAATTTCTTGTTAGCCAAGTCATTAATTTCCAATTATATCTTCTCAATCATATCATTAATTTAATTTTTTTTAAAATTTTGTCAATCATATCTTCTCAATCATATTCTCTCAATCACATCTTTCTCAAAATAATTTTCAATCATATCTTTTTGATTACTGATTTCAAAATATTCTTCAAAATCACCTAACCACTTTCTCACTTTTATTTTTCGAAAAACCATCAACCACTTTTTCAAATATTTTTTTTAAAATTTTTAGTTTTATTTAAAAATTTGTTTTCCTCACCTTCTTCTATTTAAGGACTAACACTCCTCCTCAATTAGCAATTCGGACTCTCTCTCTTTCTTCATATGTTCGAATTCTTATCTATCTACCTCATCCCTTTATTCCTGTTTTCCTCTGACACCTCAAGGAATCTCTATACTGTGACATAGAGGATTCCATACTTTCTTGTTCTCTTCTCTTTCTTATGAGCAGGAAGAAGGACAAGGGCATTCTTGTTGAAGCTGATCCTGAACCTGAAAGGACCTTGAAGAGAAAGCTAAGAGAAGTTAAAGCACAACTCTCTGGAGAGGACCTAACAGAAATTTTTGAAAAGGAAGAAGACATGGCAGCCGAAAATAACAACAATGCCAACAATGCAAGGAAGATGCTTGGTGACTTCATTGCACCCTCTTCTGACTTCTGTGGAAGGAGCATCTCAATTCCTGTAATTGGAGCAAACAACTTTGAGCTTCAGCCTCAATTAGTTTCTCTAATGCAGTAGAATTGCAAGTATCATGGACTTCCATTGGAAGATCCTTATCAGTTTTTAGCTAAATTCTTACAAATCTGTGACACTGTTAAGACCCATGGGATTGACCCTGAGGTCTACAGACTTATGCTCTTTCCTTTTGCTATAAGAGACAAAGCTAGGACATGGTTGGACTCACAACCTAAAGAAAGTCAAAACTCTTGGGAAAAGCTGGTCAATGCCTTCTTGGCAAAGTTCTTTCCACCTCAAAAATTGAGTAAGCTTAGAGTGGAAGTCCAGACCTTCAAACAGAAGGAACGCGAATCCCTCTATGAAGCTTGGGAAAGATACAAGCAGTTGATCAGAAGGTGTCCTTCTGGCATGCTTTCAGAATGGAGAATCATATACATATTCTATGATGGTCTGTCTGAACTGTCCAAGATGTCATTGGACAACTCTATTGGTGGATCTCTTCATCTGAAGAAGACGCCTGAAGAAGCCCAGGAACTTATTGAAATAGTTGCAAATAACCAGTTCATGTACGCTTCTAAAAGAAATCCTATGAACAATGGGACAACTCAGAAGAAAGGAGTTCTTGAGATTGATACTCTGAATGCAATATTGGCTCAGAACAAAATATTGACTCAGCAAGTCAATATGATTTCTCAGAGTCTGTCTGGAATGCAAGCTGCATCAGGAAGTACTAAGGAAGCTTCCTCTAAAGAAGAAGCCTATGACCCTGAGAACCCTGCAATGGAAGAGGTGAATTACATGGGAGAACCCTATGGAAACACCTATAATCCTTCATGGAGAAATCATCCAAATCTCTCATGGAAGGACCAACAGAAGCCTTAACAAGGCTTCAACAATAATAATGGTGGAAAAAATAGGTTTAGCAATAGCAAACCTTTTCCATCATCTTCTCAGCAACAGACAGAGAATTCTGAGCAGAACCATTCTGGCTTAGCAACCATAGTCTCTGATCTATCTAAGACCACACTAAGTTTTATGAATGAAACAAGATCCTCCATTATAAATTTGGAGGCACAAGTGGGTCAGCTGAGTAAGAGAATTACTGAACTCCCTCCTAGTACTCTCCCAAGCAATACAGAAGAGAATCCAAAGAGAGAGTGCAAGGCTATCTACACGTCCAACATGGCCGAACCTGGAGAGGAAGAAAAGGCAGTGATTTCCAATGAGGAAGACCTCAATGGATGTCCACTAGCCTCCAAGGAGTTCCCTAATGAGGAACCAAAGGAACCTGAGGCTCATACAGAGACCATAGAGATTCCATTGAACATACTTTTGCCATTCATGAGCTCTGATGAGTATTCTTCCTCTGAAGAGGATGAAGATATTACTGAAGAGCAAGTTGCTAAATACCTTGGTGCAATCATGAAGCTGAATGCCAAGTTATTTGGTAATGAGACTAGGGAGGATGAACCCCCTTGCTCACAAATGAACTGAATGACTTGATTAGGCAGACATTACCTCAGAAGAAACCGGATCTTGGGAAGTTCTTAATACCTTGTACCATAGGCACCATGACCTTTGAGAAGGCTCTGTGTGACCTTGGGTCAAGTATAAACCTCATGCCCCTCTTTGTAATGGAGAAACTAGGGATCCTTGAGGTACAAGCTGCAAGAATCTCACTAGAGATGGCAGACAATTCAAGGAAACAGGCTTATGGACTTGTAGAGGATGTCGTGGTAAAGGTTGAAGGTCTTTACATCCCTACTGACTTCATAATCCTGGACACTGGGAAGAGTAAGGATGAATCCATCATCCTTGGCAGACCCTTCCTAGCCACAGCAAAAGCTGTGGTTGATGTTGATAGAGGAGAGTTGGTCCTTCAAGTGAATGAGGACTACCTTGTGTTTAAAGCTAAAGAATCTCCTTCTGTACAAATGGAGAAGAAGAATGACAAGCCTCTCTCAATGCAGAGTCAAACAGAGCCCCCACATTCAAACTCTAAATTTGGTGTTGGGAGGCCATCATCAGGCTCTGAGTATCTGTGAGGCTCCATGAGAGCCCACTGTCAAGCTACTTACATTAAATAAGCGCTTGTTGGGAGGCAACCCAATTTTTACTTATCTATGTTAAATTTTCATTGTTATTTTATGTTTTCCTTAGGTTGATGATCATGTGGAATCACAAAAATAACTGCAAAAATCAAAGCAAAATCAAAAACAGCATTAAAAATAGCATACCCGGGAGGAGGAGCTTACTGGCGTTTAAACGCCAGTAAGGGTAGCAGAATGGGCATTAAACGCCTAGTCTGGCACCATTCTGGGTGTTTAATGCCAGAAAAGGGCACCAGACTGGCGTTTAACGCCAGAAAAGGAAGAAAAGTTGGCGTTTAACGCCAGGATTGGCACTCCAAGGGGCGTTTACATGCCAAAATGGTGCAGGGATGAGAAAGCCTTGACACCTCAGGAACTGTGGACCCCACAGGATCCCCACCTACCTCAACTCTCTCTCTCTCTTCTTCAAACCTTCCCACAACACCCTTCCCCAAATACCCCTCACCAATCACCTCTATTTCTCTTCCCCATTACCTCTTCACCAATCACCTCCTCACAATTCAAATTCAAATCCTTTCCCTTCCAAACCCAACCCATAATACACGAACCCTACCCCTCTCTCCACTCCTATATAAATCCCTCATCCCTCATTCATTCTCACACATCATACACACTTGTTTTCTCCCCTTGGCCGAACCACTCATACCTCTCCATCTCTTCCACTTTCTTCTTCTTCTACTCCCTTCTTTCTTCTTTTGCTCAAGAACGAGCAAACCTTCTAAGTTTGGTGTGGTAAAAGCATTGCTTTTTATTTTTCCATAACCATTTATGGCACCTAAGGCCAGAGAAACCTCTAGAAAGAGGAGAGGGAAGGCAAAAGCTTTCACCTCTGAGTCATGGGAGATGGAGAGATTCATCTCAAAGGTCCATCAAGACCACTTCTATGAAGTTGTGGCCAAGAAGAAGGTGATCCCTGAGGTCCCTTTCATGCTAAAAAAAAAATGAGTATCCGGAGATCCGACATGAGATTCGAAAAAGAGGTTGGGAAGTTCTCACCAACCCCATTCAACAAGTCGGAATCTTAATGGTTCAAGAGTTCTATGCTAATGCATGGGTCACCAAAAACCATGATCAAAGTGTGAACCCGAACCCAAAGAATTGGCTTACAATGGTTCGGGAGAAATACTTAGATTTCAATCCAGAAAATGTAAGGTTGGCATTCAACTTGCCAATGATGCAAGGAGATGCACGCCCCTACACTAGAAGGGTCAACTTTGATCAAAGGTTGGACTAAGTCCTCATGGACATATGTGTGGAAGGAGCTCAGTGGAAAAAAGACTCCAAAGGCAAGCCAGTTCAATTGAGAAGGCAAGACCTTAAACCCGTGGCTAGAGGATGGTTGGAATTCATCCAACGCTCCATCATTCCTACTAGCAACCGATCCGAAGTGACTATAGATCGGGCTATCATGATCCATAGCATCATGATTAGAGAGGAAGTAGAAGTTCATGAGGTCATATCTCTAGAACTCTACAAAGTGGCTGACAAAACCTCCACTTTGGCAAGGTTAGCCTTCCCTCATCTCATCTGTCACCTATGCAATTTAGCTGGAGTTGTCATAGGAGAAGACATCCTCATTGAAGAGGACAAGCCCATCACTAAAAAGAGAATGGAGCAAAAAAGAGAGCCCACTCATGGACCTCAACAAGAGTATGAAGAAGTTCCTCATCAAGAAATCCCTGAGATGCCTCAAGGGATGCATTTTCCTCCACAAAACTATTGGGGGCAAATCAACACCTCTTTAGGAGAACTGAGTTCCAACATGGAACAACTAAGAATGGAGCACCAAGAGCACTCCATTATTCTCCATGAAATTAGAGAGGATCAAATAGCCATGAGGGAAGAGCAACAAAGGCAAGGAAGAGACATAGAGGAGCTCAAGCGTTCCATTGGAGCTTCAAGAGGAAGAACTAGCCGCCATCACTAAGGTGCACCCGTTCTTTAATTTCCTTGCTCTTATTTTTCTGTTTTTCGAAAAATTATGCTTTATGTTTTGCCTACTTTTGTGTCTTTATTACATGATCATTAGTGTCTAGTATCTATGCCTTAAAGCTATGAATGTCCTATGAATCCATCACCTTTCTTAAATGAAAAATGTTTTTAATTGCAAAAGAACAAGAAGTACATGGTTTCGAATTCTATCTTGAAATTAGTTTAATTATTTTGATGTGGTGGCAATACCTTTTGTTTTCTAAATGAATGCTTGAACAGTGCATATTTTTGAATTTGTTGTTTAGGAATGTTAAAATTGTTGGCTCTTGAAAGAATGATGAAAAAGGAGAAATGTTATTGATAATCTGAAAAAATCATAAAATTGATTCTTGAAGCAAGAAAAAGCAGTGAAAAGCTTGCAGAAAGAAAAAAATTGGCAAAAAAAATAAATAAATAAAGAAAAAGAAAAAGCAAGCAGAAAAAGTCAATAGCCCTTTAAACCAAAAGGCAAGGGTAAAATAAAAAGGATCCAAGGCTTTGAGCATTAATGGATAGGAGGGCCTAAAGGAATAAAATCCTGGCCTAAGAGGCTAAACCAAGCTGTCCCTAACCATGTGCTTGTAGCGTGAAGGTGTCAATTGAAAAGCTTGAGACTGAGCGGTTAAAGTCGTGGTCCAAAGAAAAAAGAGTGTGCTTAAGAGCTCTGAGCACCTCTAATTGGGGACTCTAGCAAAGCTGAGTCACAATCCGAAAAGGTTCACCCAATTATGTGTCTGTGGCATTTATGTATCCGGTGGTAATACTGGAAAACAAAATGCTTAGGGTCATGACCAAGACTCATTAAGTAGCTGTGTTCAAGAATCAACATACTGAAATAGGAGAATCAATAACACTATTTGAATTCTAATTTCCTATAGATGCCAATCATTCTGAACTTCAAAGGATAAAGTGAGATGCCAAAACTGTTCAGAAGTAAAGACGCTACAAGTCCCGCTCATCTAATTGGAACTAAGTTCATTGATAAGTTTGGAATTCATTATATATTCTCTTCTTTTTATCCTATTTTGTTTTCAGTTGCTTGGGGACAAGCAACAATTTAAGTTTGGTGTTGTGATGAACGGATAATTTATACCCTTTTTGGCATTGTTTTTACATAGTTTTTAGTATGATTTAGTTTGTTTTTAGTATATAATTATTAGTTTTTGAATAAAAATCACACTTCTAGACTTTACTATGAGTTTTTGTGTTTTTCTGTGATTTCAGGTATTTTCTAGCTGAAATTGAGGGACCTGAGCAAAAATCTGATTCAGAGGCTGAAAAAAGACTACAGATGCTGTTGGATTCTGACCTCCCTGCACTCGAAGTGGATTTTCTGGAGCTATAGAAGCCCAATTGGCACGCTCTCAATTGAGTTGAAAGTTAGACATCCTGGGCTTTCCAGTAATATATAATAGTTCATACTTTGCATGAGATTTGATGGCCCAAATAGGCGTTCAAATACAGCTTAAAATTTCTGGAATAAAATGCCCAAACTAGCACCAGAATTGGAGTTAAACGCCCAAACTGGCACCAAAGCTGGCGTTTAACTCCAGAAAAAGCCTATGCACGTGAAAGCTTCAATGCTCAGCCCAAGCACACAGCAAGTGGAGCACGAAAGTAGATTTCTGCCTCATTTACTTATTTCTGTAAACCCTAGGCTACTAGTTCATTATAAATAGGACCTTTTACTATTGTATTTTCATCTTTTAATCATGTTTTGATGATTGAACCCTCTTTGGGAGGCTGGCCATTCGGCCATGCCTAGACCTTCTTTCACTTATGTATTTTCTTCGGTGGAGTTTCTACACATCATAGATTAAGGTGTGGAGCTCTGCTGTTCCTCATGAATCAATGCGAAGTACTACTGTTTTTTAATTCAATTCATGCTTATTCTTGTTCTAAGATATCCATTCGCACTTCAACATGATGAATGTGATGATCAAGTGACACTCATCACCATTCTCACTTATGAATGCGTGCCTGACAACCACTTCCGTTCTACCTGAAAATGAGCTTGAATGCATATCTCTTGGCCTCCTAGTTCACGACGCATGGTTGCCTCTCCTGACAATAGAGCCTTCCATTCCGTGAGATCAGAGTCTTCGTGGTATAAGCTAGAATCAATTGGCAGCATTCCTAAGATTCGAAAAGTCTAAACCTTGTCTGTGGTATTCCGAGTAGGATCTGGGATGGGATGACTGTGAAGAGCTTCAAACTCATGAGTGTTGGGTGCAGTGACAGTGTGCAAAAGGATCAATGGATCTTATTCCAACACAAGTGAGAATCGACAGATGATTAGCCCTACGTAACCCGTAGCCGGACCATTTTCACTGAGAGGACGGACGGTAGCCATTGACAATGGTGATCCCCCAATATACAGCTTGCCATAGAAAGGAGTATGAATGATTGGATGAAGGCAATAGGATAGCAGAGATTCAGAAAGAACAAAGCATCTTCATACGCTTATCTGAAACTCCTACCACTGAATTACATAAGTACTTCTATCTTTATTTTATGTTTTATTTATATTTTAATTATTAAAACCTTATAACCATTTGAATCTGCCTGACTGAGATTTACAAGGATGACCATAGCTTGCTTCAAGCCGACAATCTCTGTGGGATCGACCCTTACTCACGTAAGGTATTACTTGGACGACCCAGTGCACTTGCTGGTTAGTTGTGCGGAATTGTAGAAGTGTGGTTGTGATTTCGTGTACCAATGAAGAACGCTCGCGAGGGCCGGGAACAAGGAGTTGAGCTTCGAACCCCTCACCGGAAGTATTTACACTCTATTCGCTCGGTGTACAGGGTTGATCACTCAATCCTCCCCTACTTCATGCTCTTCCAAAATTTGTTCTTCCTCTAACAATCAACAATTGTTCTATGCATGCATACATATATCATGAGGTTTTTCGTTAGGTTGTAACGGGGTTAGGGTTAAGGTCGGGTTATATATTTGGCTAAGTGGGCTAAAAATTGAATCCTTTGATTAACTTAAGCTCCCCACCTAACTTATATAACATCCTACACAATTATGAACTAATCTAGCTACCCATTCCTTACTCTTTCACATACTCATGCATTTACCTTTGATCATTACACATATGCATTGATTTGTCTCTAAGTCTTGCTTTGGGGTATTTTGTCCCCTTTTATTGCTTCTCTTCTCTTCTTTATATATATATATATATTTTCAATTATATGCAAGAACATCAATGCATAAGGTCTATACATTTAATCAACACATGAGTATTGTTCTGAGGGTTACCTGAAACTGTAGGTCGATCTCGGACGAGATCTTCTGTACTGATCGGCGATGACGTGTTCGGCTGTGGGTGGTGGCCGGAGCAGTCGCATCCGACTTGTTGAACTGGTAATGCTGCTGATCCTTTGTCACCGGAGGGTGGTGGTACCTACAAGGGACTCCGATGCTTAAGTTAGCAAGGGTATTAAGCAGGTTTTTAGTAGAATCAGAGTATGAGTTATACCTGAGTGCTCCGGTGTATTTATAATGGTGTAGAGTGACCTTCTTAGATAATATAAGTTAGTTATCTTTATCTTATCTTTTGGTGAGGTCAGCTTATCTTTAAGGGAACCGCCCTTATCTCTATAGGCTTGGGCTGCCTTTGGATTTGGGTCGCATTCCTCGAGTTGTGCCCTTTTTTGGGCTTTTCTATCGATTTGGCTGAGCTCTTTGAGAAGAGATAGGATTGTCCTGACCTGAAGAGGTTGGTCATCTTATTGGTAGAACATCCCGGGTCGGACAGTTCGACCCAAGGTATGAACAGTGCCCCTGCTCGAGCTCGGTCTTTCTTTTGAGGTCGAGTCTTAGTTTTAGGACTTCGATCCTTCTCTGGTGAAGCTGAATTCGAGCACTTTGTCGATTTTATGTTTGTAGAGTTCTTTTTTGAATGCGGAACGTTTCTTCTTTCGTTTCCTCTGAAAGCGCGCGCTTTTGTATTAGCGTCCTAGCCTTGGGAATGTGCAGTGGTTTAATACCCTCATTAATTGGTTTTAATGCTCCGTTTCTCTTGGCTTTTTTGAATTTTGTTCTCACGAAACGGTTTCCTCTTTTCTGTAACTTCCCTCTTTTCTTTGTTCTTCTGTTTTGCCTGGAGCTTGCCTTTTCGTTTTTCTCTGCAACGCTGTGTCTTCTGCTTTGCTTAAGGGAAAATTTCTTTACTCCGGTTTCCTCCTTTCTTCATAGCTCTTTCTCCTTTCTCCAGGTTGGTTTTACCTTCTCTTTCGTCATTTTACCTTCGGTTTTTGATAAAGTTTTGATTTTTCTCTTAAAGTGCATGCTGGAAAATCTGAATCTTTTCGTATGATCACTGTGCGCCTACTTGTTTACTGTTGTGGGGGGTTTTTTCTAGCTTTTGGAGTGGTCCTTCAGTACTCTAGGGTTCATACTGCTTGTCTTTCCTCTTCTGCGAACTACATGAACCTGCTTGCTTTCTCGAAAGATTGCTCCTTTGATGTTTTTCGCCTTGCTGATAGCTTTCTTCGCTGATGAATTTTGTAAAAGATAACGACTCTTTTTTATTTCTCTGAAAAAGATTGTGTCTTTGATGGCTTCTTCTTGATATGTTTTGCTATTTGTTTGCTGATAAGCTGAGACTGTGAATTTGGAAAGTAGCTATTTCGATTCTGTTTGATTTGTAGCTTTCTAGGGATGTTGCGTCTTTGAAAAAGATTTTTTCTCTGTCTTTGCTGTGAGTTTTGTTGGGACATTAATCTTGTAGGTTTTTCTGAATCCTTGTTCCCTGCCTGCCTCCAAAGGATGCCCCTGTATCTTTTTGGTGTAGGTCTTGGGGTTTCCTTTTATTGCTTGTGCTGTGCTAGATTAGGTTGGCCGAGTTGATTTGGCTTTGTCCGAGATGTTTTTAGTAATCCAATCTTCCTTTCTTGTTTGTAGGACTAGTTGGCCATGTCTTCTCGCAAAAAATATTGTCGAGGCGTCTTCTAAGGTTCCCGAGGGGATGTCTGATTGGTTGGAATCCCTAGTGTTGCTGTGTGTTTCTTTAGCCAATTCTGAATTTTGCGTAGAGCTTAGAAAACATCACCGTCTTTGCAAGAGTAGAGATCAAGAGAGGAATTATGAATTGGTGGCACCTGACTCCGAGGAGATGGTTTGCTTCCCTGTCCCGACCCAAGGGGAGCGCCCTTTCTTTTATGCTTACGACTATTTTTTCAGCCAGTTGGACATCACTTTTCCCTTTACTTCCTTTGAGACCGATTTGCTATGGTCATGTAATGTAGCTCTGTCCCAGCTTCATCCGAACTCCTGGGGTTTTATTAAGATTTTTCAGCTTCTTTGCCAAGAATTGGATGTTACCCCTTCTCAAACTCTTTTCCCTTATTTGTTTGTTTTAACTAAGCCCGAGATTTCTTCGAAAAAGAAAGCCTCGTGGGTTTCTTTTAGATCTGCATATGGACATAAGGTTTTTACCATGTATGACGAGTCCTTTAGGGACTTCAAGAATTATTTCTTCAAGATTCGAGCTGTTGAGGGAGCTCGCACCTTTTTTCTGGAAGCGAATGATGAGCCATCCTTCCCTCTGTGTTGGCAGCAGAATGTAGTAGTATCCTGATATACGTGGAAAATGCTCAACAAGATTGAGCAGGCTTTTGTAACTGTTTTGGAGGACCTTTGGGGGGAACCTCCTCATCTAGATACTAAAAAATCCTTGGGGGACCCCTCCCTTGTTCGAACTGCATTGGGTATTACTTGATATATATTGCTTCTTGTTTTTACTTTGCTTTCCTCTTTTTTCCTGGTCTGTAAAACTACTGGTTTTTATTTTACAGAGATGGCCAAGAATAATGACTCGATGAAAGCTTTCAAGAAGGCGAGAAAGGCTGCTGCCGCTCAGAACATCTTGGCCAAAATGGATGGGGAAGGGTCTTCCCAGGTGACGTCGAAACCATCCGTGCCGAGCTCTCCCGGCCCGAGGAGAATGATCCCTACTCCTCGAGTCCGTGTAGTGGATCCTCCGTAGTCTTCTGCTGCTATTGCATCTTCTCCTCCGGTCGTTCCCCCTTCCAAAAGACCTCGAACTGTTGAACCCTTCAATCTGGATGCCCCTGACTTCGATGCTGTTGGGTTTGTCGACCAGCAGATCGGTCCTTATGGTGCCCTCCCTATGGATGATGTATCACTCCTTCACCATTTAGACTTTATAACTCGGAGTACGGTCAAGATGGCGCATATGGGGGCAGCCTTATATCGGACTGCCCAAAATCTTCCTCTTCATGCTACGAAGGCCTTTATGGAGGGGGCAAAATTGGAGTTCGATCGGATGAAGGGTTTAAAGGAGGAGCTCGAGGTGAAGGTGACCAAGCTGGAGAAAGAGTTGGAGGGTGAGAAGGCTAGTTCTATTGCCTTGGCGGCTTCTGTAAAGTTGGCTAAAGACACGGCTTTGAGGCACAAGGATAGCTATGTTACGGCCTACAGGGAGGTGATGCGTCTCAGGGAGGAGTTGGAGTCTGTTCGGGTTGATTATGCCAAGCTCCAGGGTCATCTTGTAGGCAGCATAAATGCTTCTTATGAGAACCTGAAGGAGCAGGTTCAAGTTCTTGCACCTGAGGCCAACCTTAGTCTCTTCAGTTTGGATAATGTTGTAAAGGATGGCAAGATTGTCCCTGACGATCCTGATGACGATGATGTCGATCCCCCCTGTGCCTGCCGCTAAGACTTCAGCTGGGCCGATTTCTTCGGCTCCTTCGTCCGAGACTAGTCATCCTGAATTTGAACCGGATTGTCAGATCTTAAATAGAGATGACGGGACAGTGGACGCAGTGCCTCTTCAGACTCGCCCTCCTACTCCTCGTGCTGCTGAGAAGACTTTGGATCCTTAATGAGTTTTCTGGATGTTTGTGTGTATAGCCCGGTTTGTGGGCCTTTTGAACTCTTTATATTTTGTAGATGATAGTTCTGACCTTTGCTACATTCCTGGTTACTTGTTTAGCAGCTTTCTTTTGAAAAACAAAGTGATTTCCAAGCTCTTGGGGCTAGTTTTGGTAGCCTCTTGAGCTTGTTATTATTATAACTTGTGTTTTTCGTAACATGTTTGTCTTGCACTCGTCTCGGTACCTTTTTAGGTGTTTGGAAATTTTGTAGTCTGACTTCTTTGGCTTGATTTCTTGGCCTGAAGTTATTTCTAGTAATTCGCTTTGTTTGGACCTTACTCATGTCTTCATTAGGAATTACTTTATATATCACCAAGGTTTTCGGGAGGCCGATTTCATCATGTTGGTTTTGTCCAAGTTGTTGTTAGTAATCCTCTTTGTTGGACCTTGTTCAGGTCTCTTTCATGGATTACTTTTATGACTTTTGTGTTTTGGGCCGACTTCGTCATGTCGGGTCTTTCTAAGTTATTTTTGTAATCCTCTTTCTTGGACCTTATTCAGGTCTCTTTCAGGGATTACTTTTATAACTTTTATGTTTTGGGCCGACTTCGTCATGTCGGGTCTTTCTAAGTTATTTTCGTAATCCTCTTTCTTGGACCTTGTTCAGGTCTCTTTCAGGGATTACTTTTATAACTTTTATGTTTTGGGCCGACTTCGTCATGTCGGGTCCTTCTAAGTTATTTTCGTAATCCTCTTTCTTGGACCTTGTTCAGGTCTCTTTCAGGGATTACTTTTATAACTTTCATGTTTTGGGCCGACTTCGTCATATCGGGTCCTTCTAAGTTATTTTCATAATCCTCTTTCTTGGACCTTGTTCAGATCTTTTTCAGGGATTACTTTTATAACTTTTATGTTTTGGGCCGACTTCGTCATGTCGGGTCCTTCTAAGTTATTTTCGTAATCCTCTTTCTTGGACCTTGTTCAGGTCTCTTTCAGGGATTACTTTTATAACTTTTATGTTTTGGGCCGACTTCGTCATGTCGGGCCCTTTTAAGTTATAGTAACCCTCTTTTATAGGGCTGACTAGACCTCTTTGCAGGGATTTACTTATAACTTTGGTTATTGCGACTGGTCCGACTTCTTGATGTCGGCTAGTCTTTAAGTTATTATTTAGCAATCCATTTTATTAAGACCTCGTCAGGTCCTTTCTCTGGATCACTTTCGATAACTTCTTGTATTATTCTGTTTTCATCTTTGCCGATTTGTAGAAATTGGGTTCAATCCTCGCTTGGTCGACCTTTTGATGAATTTGGTTTTCTTCTCTGTTGGTCTTTATCGTGATCATGCAGTGAATTTGATTTTCATTTTCTGCCGATCTGTTGCTTTATAATCGGACGATGAATGTTTCAGATTAATGCGGCTTGAGAATTTGTAGAATATCTAAACATATTTTATTCAAAAGAAAGTGGAAATATATACATGCGGGAGTTTTTATCCCTTTAAGTCGGATAATTTGTAGGTCTTGGCTTGGTACCTCATTAAAAAACCTTTTCAGGAAAAATAGTGCACCTTATGCTAAGATCCTTTATCATCCCTAACTATAGTACCTTTTTAGGTTGCAGGCGTGCCATGACCTAGGAAGCTCTCGTCCATCGAGTTCGGACAGTCTGTAGTAGCCCTTCCCAAGTACTTCTACGACTTGGTAGGGTCCTTTCCAGTTTGCTGCCAGCTTTCCTTCTCCAGGTCGAGTTGTTCCGATATCATTTCAGATTAGGGTGAGGTCGTTCTCAGCGAAACCTCGTGGCACTACCTTTTGATTATGTCTCGAAGCCATTCGGCGCTTTAGTGCTTCTTCTCTGATCCGAGCTCTTGGACTTCCGGGAGTAGGTCGAGTTCTTCCCTTTGAAGTTGGGAGTTGGCTTCTTCATTATAGTGGATCACTCTAGGCGATCCTTCTTCGATCTCTACTGGGATCATTGCCTCCATTCCATACGCTAATCGGAAGGGTGATTCCTTTGTGGTGGAATGCGGCGTTATTCGATATGCCCATAGGACTTGTGGGAGCTCTTCAGCCCAGGCTCCCTTTGCATCCTGTAATCTCTATTTTAGTCCGGCCAATATGACCTTGTTAGCAGCTTCGGCTTGTCCATTGGCTTGGGGATGTTCTACGAAAGTGAACTGGTGTTTTATGTTCAAGTCGGCCACTAACTTTTTGAAGCCTGCATCTGTGAATTGGGTGCCATTGTCTGTGGTGATGGAGTATGGAACCCCGAACCTTGTGACAATGTTCCTATATAGGAATTTTCGACTTCTTTGAGTAGTGGCGTTGGCTAGGGGTTCTGCCTCGATCCACTTGGTAAAATAGTCTACCCCTACTATGAGGAATTTAACTTGCCCCGATCCCTGAGGGAAGGGTCCGAGAAGGTCGAGTCCCTGGTATGCGAAATTGTTACTCTGAGGCTGTAAAATTTGTTCATTCTCTCCTTGGCAATGGTGCCAACAACTGGTGCACAATACCATGGTCCAAACATAACTTCACAACTTTGCACAACTAACCAGCAAGTGCACTGGGTCGTCCAAGTAATAAAACCTTACGTGAGTAAGGGTCGATCCCACGGAGATTGTTGGTATGAAGCAAGCTATGGTCATCTTGTAAATCTCAGTCAGGCGGATATCAAATGGTTATGGAGTTTTCGAATAATAATAATAAATAAACAAAAAATAAAAATAGAAATACAAACGTGATCAATATGATCTAAAGATGAACTAAAAATCATAAGATGTCTAAAAGACTAGTAAAAAGTTCTATTTATACTAAACTAGTTACTAGGGTTTACAGAAATAAGTAATTGATGCATAAATCCACTTCCGGGGCGCACTTGGTGTGTGCTTGGGCTGAGCATGAAGTTTACATGTGCAGAGGCTTCTTCTGGAGTTGAACGCCAAGTTGTATCGTGTTTTTGGCGTTCAACTCTGGTTTGTGACGTGTTTCTGGCGTTTAACTCCAGACTGCAGCGTAGAACTGGCGTTCAACGCTCTTTTGGGTCGTCTAACTCAGCCAAAGTATGGACTATTATATATTGCTGGAAAGCCCTGGATGTCTACTTTCTAACGCAATTGGAAGCGCACCATTTTGAGTTCTGTAGCTCTAGAAAATCCACTTTGAGTGCAGGGAGGTCAGAATCCAACAGCATCAGCAGTCCTTCTTCAACCTCTAAATCTGATTTTTGCTCAAGTCCCTCAATTTCAGCCAGAAAATATCTGAAATCACAGAAAAACACACAAACTCATAGTAAAGCCTAGAAATGTGAATTTAACATAAAAACTAATGAAAACATCCCTAAAAGTAACTAGATTCTACTAAAAACATACTAAAAACAATGCCAAAAAGTGTATAAATTATCCGCTCATCACAACACCAAACTTAAATTGTTGCTTGTCCCCAAGCAACTGAAAATCAAATAGGATAAAAAGAAGAGAATATACTATAAATTCCAAACTATCAATGAAACATAGCTCCAATCAGATGAGCGGGACTTGTAGCTTTTTTCCTCTTGAATAGTTTTGGCATCTCACTTTATCCATTGAGGTTCAGAATGATTGGCATCTATAGGAACTCAGAGTTCAGATAGTGTTATTGATTCTCCTAGTTCAGTATGCTGATTCTTGAACACAGTTACTTTATGAGTCTTGGCCGTGGCCCTAAGCACTTTGTTTTCCAGTATTACTACCGGATACATAAATGCCACAGACACATAATTGGGTGAACCTTTTCAGATTGTGACTCAGCTTTGCTAAAGTCCCCAATTAGAGGTGTCCAGGGTTCTTAAGCACACTCTATTTTTTCTTTGGACTTTGACTTTAACCGCTCAGTCTCAAGTTTTCACTTGACACCTTCACGCCACAAGCACATGGTTAGGGACAGCTTGGTTTAGCCGCTTAGACCAGGATTTTATTCCTTTAGGCCCTCCTATCCACTGATGCTCAAAGCCTTGGGATCCTTTTTATTTACCCTTTCTTTTTGGTTTTAAGGGTTATTGGCTTTTTGCTCTTGCCTTTTGGTTTTAAGAGCTTTTGGCTTTTTCTGCTTGCTTTTTCTTCCCCTTTTTTTTTCTATTTTTTTTCGCTATTTTTTTTCTTTTTTTTTCTGCAAGCTTTGTTCTTTGCTGCTTTTTCTTGCTTCAAGAATCATTTTTATGATTTTTCAGATTATCAAATAACATTTCTCTTGTTCATCATTCTTTCAAGAGCCAACATATTTAACATTCTAAAACACCAACTTCAAAAGACATATGCACTGTTCAAGCCTCATTTAGAAAACAAAGAGTATTGTCACCACATCAATATAATTAAACTAAGTTCAAGGATAAATTCGAAACTCATGTACTTCTTGTTCTTTTTAATTAAAACATTTTTCATTTAAGAGAGGTGATGGATTCATAGGACATTCATAACTTTAAGACAAAGTTACTAAATACTAATGATCATGTAATAAGACACAAACATGGATAAGCACATAAAGAAAATGAAAAACAGAGAATTTAAGAACAAGGAATGAGTCCACCTTAGTGATGGTGGCATTTCCTTCTTGAGGAACCAATGATGTCCTTGAGCTCTTCTATGTCTCTTCCTTGTCTTTGTTGCTCCTCCCTTATTGCTTTTTGATCTTCTCTAATTTCATGAAGGATGATAGAGTGCTCTTGATGTTCCACCCTTAATTGTCCCATGTTGGAACTTAATTCTCCTAGGGAGGTGTTGATTTGCTCCCAAAAATTCTGTGGAGAAAAATGCATCCCTTGAGGCATCTCAGGGATTTCTTGGTGATGAGCTTCCTCATGCGTTTCTTGAGCTCCGTGAGTGGGCTCTCTTGTTTGCTCCATCATTTTCTTAGTGATGGGTTTCTCTTCCTCAATGGGAATGTCTCCTTCAATGAAAGCTCCAGCTGAGTAACATAGATGGCAAATAAGATGAGGGAAAGCTAGCCTTGCTAAGGAGGAGGGCTTTTCGGCTATTTTGTAGAGTTCAAGGGAGATGACTTCATGAACTTCTACTTCCTCTCCAATCATGATGCTATGGATCATGATGGCCCGATCCACAGTAACTTCAGATCGGTTGCTAGTGGGGATGATGGAGCGTTGGATGAACTCCAACCATCTTCTAGCCACAGGCTTAAGGTCCAGTCTTCTAAGTTGAACCGGTTTGCCTTTTGAGTCAATCTTCCATTGAGCTCCTTCCATACATATGTCCATGAGGACTTGGTCCAACCTTTGATCAAAGTTGACCCTTCTAGTGTAGGGGCGTGCATCTCCTTGCATCATAGGCAAGTTGAATGCCAACCTCACATTTTCCGGACTAAAATCTAAGTATTTCCCCCGAACCATTGTAATATAATTCTTTAGATTCGGGTTCTTACTTTGATCATGGTTCTTAGTGATCCATGCATTGGCATAGAACTCTTGAACCATTAGGATGTCGACTTGTTGGATGGGGTTTGTTAGAACTTCCCAACCTCTTGTTTGTATTTCATGTCGGATCTCCGGATACTCATTTCTCTTAAGCTTGAAAGGGACCTCGGGGATTACCTTCTTCTTGGCCAAAACATCATAGAAGTGGTCTTGATGAGCTTTGGAGATGAATCTTTCCATCTTCCATGACTCGGAGGTGGAAGCTTTTGTCTTTCCTTTCCCTTTTCTAAAGGATTCTCCGGTCTTGGGTGCCATCAATGGTAATGAAAAAACAAAAAGCTTATGCTTTTACCATACCAAACTTAGAATATTGCTCGCCCTCGAGCAAGAGAAGAAAGAATAGATGAAGAAGAAGAAGAAAATATGGAGGAGAGGAGGGAGAGGTGTATTCGGCCAAGAAGGGGAAGAGAGGGTTGTGTTGTGTGAAAATGAGGAAGAATGGAGGGCTTTATATAGGGAGGGGAGGGGGGTTTAGTTTCGGCCATATAGGATGGGTTTGGGTGGGAAATTGATTTTGAATTTTGAAGGTAGGTGGAGTGTATGAGGTAGGTTTATGGGGAAGGGTGGATGAACATTGAGAAGAGGGAAGAGAGTGAGTGGCGGTAGGTGGGGATCCTGTGGGGTCCACAGATGCTGAGTTGATCCTGTGGGGTCCACAGATCCTGAGGTGTCAAGGATTTGCATCCCTGCACCAATTCGGCATGAAAATGCCTTTGCCTGCAATTCTAACGTTTAAACGCCGAATTGATGCTTGTTCTTGGCGTTCAGTGCCCAGATACAGCATATTTCTGGCGTTGAACGCCATTTCCATGCTTGTTTCTGGCGTTCAGCGCCAGCTTTCCTCACTGTGCATTTCTGGCGTCTGAACGCCAGGATGTTGCTTGTTTCTGGCGTTCAACGCCAGATCCATAGTCTGTTCTGGCGTTGAACGCCAGCCAGATGCTCCTTACTGGCGTTTAAACGCCAGTAAGATCCTCCTCCAAGGTGTGATTTTTCTTCTGCTGTTTTTGATTCCGTTTTCAATTTTTATATTTATTTTATGACTCTACATGATCATGAACCTAATAAAATATGAAATAACAATAAAAATAAATTAAAATTTGATAAATAAAAATTGGGTTGCCTCCCAACAAGCGCTTCTTTAATGTCAATAGCTTGACAGTGGGCTCTCATGGAGCCTCACAGATGTTCAGAGCATTGTTGAGACTTTCCAACACCAAACTTAGAGTTTGGATATGGGAGTTCAACACCAAACTTAGAGTTTGGTTGTGGCCTCCCAACACCAAACTTAGAGTTTGACTGTGAGGGCTCTGGTTAACTCTGCAGTGGGAGAAGCTTACTGTGCCTCTTTTCCATGTTTATAGAAGGATGACCTTGAGTTTTAGACACAAGGGAGTCCTCATTCAATTGAAGGACTAATTCACCTCTGTCAACATCAATCACAGCTCTTGCTGTGGCTAGGAAGGGTCTTCCAAGGATGATGGATTCATCCTCATCCTTCCCAGTATCTCGGATTATGAAATCAGCAGGGATGTAAAGGCCTTCAACTTTTACTAACATGTCCTCTACTTGTCCATAAGCCTGTTTTCTGGAATTGTCTGCCATCTCTAATGAGATTTTAGCAGCTTGTACCTCAAAGATTCCCAATTTCTCCATTACAGAGAGTGGCATGAGGTTTATTCCTGACCCCAGGTCACATAGAGCCTTCTCAAAGGTCATGGTGCCTATGGTACAAGGTATTAGGAACTTTCCAGGATCCTGTTTCTTCTGAGGCAATCTCAGTTGATCCGATGCATTTAGTTCATTGGTGAACAGGGGAGGTTCATCTCCCCAAGTTTCATTACCAAATAAATTGGCATTCAGCTTCATGATTGCACCAAGGAACATGGCAACTTGCTCTTCAGTAACATCTTCATTATCTTCAGAAGAAGAATACTCATCAGAACTCATGAATGGCATAAGGAGGTTTAATGGAATCTCTATGGTCTCTAGATGAGTCTCAGATTCCTTTGGTTCCTCAGAGGAAAACTCCTTATTGATCACTGGACGTCCCAGGAGGTCTTCCTCCTTGGGATTCACGTCCTCCCCTTCTTCCTTGGATTCGGCCATGATGGTTATATCAATGGCCTTGCACTCTCCTTTTGGATTTTCTTCTGTATTACTTGGGAGAGTACTAGGAGGGATTTCAGTTATCCTTTTACTCAGCTGGCCCACTTGTGCTTCCAAATTTCTAATGGAGGACCTTGTTTTATTCATGAAACTCACAGTGGCCTTAGATAGATCAGAGACTAAATTTGCTAAGCTAGATGGATTCTGCTCAGAATTCTCTGTATGTTGCTGAGTGGATCATGGAAAAGGCTTGCTATTGCTAAACCTGTTTCTTCCACCATTATTAAAGCCTTGTTGAGGCTTTTGTTGATCCTTCCATGAGAGATTTGGGTGATTTCACCATGAGGAATTATAGGTGTTTCCATATGGTTCACCCATAAAATTTACCTCTGCTATTGCAGGGTTTTCAGGATCATAAGCTTCTTCTTCAGAAATGCCTCTTGAGTACTGTTGGATGTAGCTTGCATTCCATTCAGACTCTGAGAAATCATATTGACTTGCTGAGTCAGTATTTTATTCTGAGCTAATATGGCATCCAGAGTATCAATTTCAAGAACTCCCTTCTTCTGAGGCGTCCCATTACTCACAGGATTCCACTCAGAAGTGTACATGAACTGGTTATTAGCAACCATGTCAATGAGTTCTTGAGCTTTTGCAGGCGTTTTCTTTAGGTGAATGGATCCACCTGCAGAAGTATCCAATGACATCTTAGCTAATTCAGACAGACCATCATAAAATATATCCAGGATGGTCCATTCTGAAAGCATGTCAGAAGGACACTTTTTGGTCAGTTGCTTGTATCTCTCCCAAGCTTCATAGAGGGATTCACCTTCTTTCTGTCTGAAGGTTTGAACATCCACTCTAAGCTTGCTCAGCTTTTGAGGACGAAAGAACTTGGCTAAGATAGCCGTGACCAGCTTATCCCAAGAGTTCAGGCTATCTTTGGGTTGAGAGTCCAACCACACTCTAGCTCTGTCTCTTACAGCAAAAGGAAAAAGCATGAGCCTGTAGACTTCAGGATCTACTCCATTAGTCTTAACAGTATCACATATCTGCAAAAATTCAGTTAAGAACTGAAAGGGATATTCAAATGGAAGTCCATGAAACTTGCAGTTTTGTTACATCAGAGAAACTAATTGAGGTTTAAGCTCAAAATTGTTTAATCCAATGGTAGGGAAGGAGATGCTTCTTCCATGTAAATTGGAATTAGGTGCAGTAAAGTCACCAAGCATCCTCCTTGCATTATTATTATTTTTGGCTGCCATCTCCTCTTCCTGTTCGAAAATTTCTGTAAGGTTATCTATGGATTGTTGTATTTTAGCTTCTCTTAGTTTCCTCTTTAGAGTCCTTTCAGGTTCAGGGTCTGCTTCAACAAGGATGTTCTTGTCCTTGCTCTTGCTCATATGAAAAAGAGGGAACAGAAAATAATAATAATAGGGATCCCTTTTACCCAGGTATAGAGGTTCTCCTGTGTGAGTAGAAGAAGAAAAGAATGTAATGTAATGAAGGGAAAAAGAAAAAATTCGAACACAGATGGAAGAGGGGGTTCGAATTTGGGTGAGATGAAGTGTTAGTAGATGAATAAATAAATAGAAGGAGATGAGAGAGAAAGAGGATTTTCGAAAATAAAATTTTGAAAAGGGGTTAGTGATTTTCGAAAATTAGGAATGAAATCAAATTAAAATTAAAAATTAAAACAATTAGTTAATTAAAAAGAATTTTTGAAAAAGAGGGAAGAGATTTTCGAAAATTAGAGAGAGAGAGTTAGTTAGGTAGTTTTGAAAAAGATAAGAAACAAACAAAAAGTCAATTAGTTAGTTGAAAAAGATTTGAAAATCAATTTTGAAAAGATAAGATAAAAAGATATTTTTGAAAAGATATGATTGAAATTAGTTTTGAAAAAGATTTGATTTTTAAAATCACAATTAATGATTTGATTCACAAGAAATCACAAGATATGATTCTAGAACTTAAAGTTTGAATCTTTCTTAACAAGTAAGTAACAAACTTGATATTTTTGAATCAAGACATTAATTGTTGATGATATTTTCGAAAATTATGATATAAAATTAAGAAAAAAATTTTTGAAAAATATTTTTAAAATTTTCGAAAATAAATAAGAAAAATGAAAAAGATTTGATTTTTGAGAAAGATTTTGAAAAAGATAAGATTTTTAAATTGAAAATTTGATTTGACTCATAAGAAACAATTGAATTTTAAAAATTTTTTAAAAAGTCAATCCAAATTTTCGAAATTTATGAGAGAAAAAAGGAAAGATATTTTTTTGATTTTTGAATTTTTAATGATGAAAGAGAAAAACATGAAAAAGACTCAATGCATGAAAATTTTGGATCAAAACAATGAATGCATGCAAGAATGCTATGAATGTTAAGATGAACACCAAGAACACTTTGAAGATCATGATGAACATCAAGAACATATTTTTGAAAATTTTTATATGCAAAGAAAACATGCAAGACACCAAACTTAGAAATCTTTCATGTTCAGACACTATGAATGCAAGAATGCATATGAAAAACAAGAAAAGACACAAAACAAGAAAACATCAAGATCAAACAAGAAGACTTACCAAGAACAACTTGAAGATCATGAAGAACACTATGAATGCATGAATTTTTGAAAAATGCATAAATTTTTAGAAAAATGCAATTGACACCAAACTTACAAATTGACACAAGACTCAAACAAGAAACAAAAAATTATTTATGATTTTATGATTTTATTAATTTTTTGGATTTTTCGAAAATTAATGTGAAAAAGAAAAATAAGGATTCCAAAATTTCTAATATGAATTCCAGGAATCTTGCATTCTTAGTCTAAAGCTTCAGTCCAGGAATTAGACATGGCTCACTAGCCAACCAAGCTTTCAGTGAAAGCTCCGGTCCAAAACACTAGACATGGCCAATGGCCAGCCAAGCTTTAAGTGACAAATTAAGCATACAGCAGCTGATGGATTAGCAACAACTAGCTTGCTCTTGATAATGTTGGGTTGGAAGCCCCAGTCCAAAAGAATTTAGACATGGCTTTACAGCTAGCCAGGTTTCACATGCTTCATGAAACTCTAGAATTCATTCTTAAAAATTCTGAAGAACATAATAAAAAATTTTTTTTTTCGAATATGAATTGGGAAAAACGAAAAAGAAGAAAATATTTTTGAAAAAATTTTTGAAAACTTTTTGAAAACAAAATAAGAAGAAAATTACCTAATCTGAGCAACAGGATGAACCGTCAGTTGTCCAAACTCAAACAATCCCCGGCAACGGCGCCAAAAACTTGGTATGCGAAATTGTTACTCTGAGGTTGTAAAATTTGTTCATTCTCTCCCTGGCAATGGCACCAACAACTGGTGCACAATACCATGGTCCAAACATAACTTCACAACTTCGCACAACTAACCAGCAAGTGCACTGGGTCGTCCAAGTAATAAAACCTTACGTGAGTAAGTATGTAAGGGCATCACCGTTGTCAATGGCTACATCCCATCCTCTCTGTGAAAATGGTCCAATGCGCTGTCACTGCATGGCTAATCATCTAGAGGTTCCCGATCATACTGGAATAGGATTTACTATGCTTTTGCGTCTGTCACTACGCCCAACACTCGCGAGTTTGAAGCTCGTCACAGTCATTCAATCCCTGAATCCTACTCGGAATACCACAGACAAGGTTTAGACTTTCCGGATTCTCATGAATGCCGCCATCAATCTAGCTTATACCACGAAGATTCTGATTAAGAGATCCAAGAGATACTCATTCAATCTAAGGTGGAACAGAAGTGGTTGTCAGGTACGCGTTCATGGGGGAATGATGATGATTGTCACGTTCATCACATTCATATTTAAGTACGAATGAATATCTTAGAAGCGGAATAAGTTGAATTGAATAGAAAAACAGTAGTACTTTGCATTAATTCATGAGGAACAGCAGAGCTCCACACCTTAATCTATGGAGTGTAGAAACTCTACCGTTTGAACATACATAAGAGATAAAGGTTCAGGCATGGCTGAATGGCCAGCCCCCAAACGTGATCAATATGATCTAAAGATGAACTAAAAATCATAAGATGTCTAAAAGACTAGTAAAAAGTTCTATTTATACTAAACTAGTTACTAGGGTTTACAGAAATAAGTAATTGATGCATAAATCCACTTCCGGGGCCCACTTGGTGTGTGCTTGGGCTGAGCTTAAAGTTTACACATGCAGAGGCTTCTTCTGGAGTTGAACGCCAAGTTGTAACGTGTTTTTGGCGTTCAACTCTGGTTCGTGACGTGTTTCTGGCGTTTAACTCCAGACTGCAGCGTAGAACTGGCGTTCAACGCCCTTTTTCGTCATCTAAACTCGGCCAAAGTATAGACTATTATATATTGCTGGAAAGCCCTGGATGTCTACTTTCCAACGCAATTGGAAGCGCGCCATTTTGAGTTCTGTAGCTCCAGAAAATCTACTTTGAGTGCAGGAAGGTCAGAATCCAATAGCATCAGCAGTCCTTCTTCAACCTCTGAATCTGATTTTTGCTTAAGTCCCTCAATTTTAGCCAGAAAATACCTGAAATCACAGAAAAACACACAAACTCATAGTAAAGCCCAGAAATGTGAATTTAACATAAAAACTAATGAAAACATCCCTAAAAGTAACTAGATTCTACTAAAAACATACTAAAAATAATGCCAAAAAGCGTATAAATTATCCGCTCATCAGTCCCCATTTTGCAAATGGCCAAGGTGAGGTCACGCTGATGAGTTCTTCTGGCGGGGCGATGTGAAAGTTGGCATGTTTTTGACAGGGTGGACATGTCTTTACGAACTCTGTGGCCTCCTTTTGTAGAGTTGGCCAATAAAATCCTGCCCGGAGTACTTTTTTGGTAAGTGCTTGCGCTCCGAGATGGTTGCCACAAATGCCACTGTGTATTTCTTCTAGAACTTCCCTTGTATTGGAAGTCGGCACACATTTTAACAATGGTATTGAAATCCCTCTTTTGTATAGAGTATTATTTATGATAGTGTAGTGTTGTGCCTCCCGTTTTAACCTCTTTGCCTCCTTTTCATCTGTGGGGAGTGTTTCTGTTTTGAGGTAGTTAATTATGGGGGTCATCCATCCTTGATCCTGACCTGTTATGGCTAGGATTTTTTCTTCTTCCGAGATTGATGGAGAATGCATCATTTCTTGGATGAGGCTTCTATTGTTGCCCCCTGGTTTGGTGCTGGCTAGTTTTGAGAGTGCGTCAGCTCGGGCATTCTGTTCTCGGGGTATGTGACGGACTTCATATTCTCCTAGCTGTCCGAGTTGTTCCCTGGTTTTGTCCAAATATTTTTTCATGGTGGGATCTCTGGCTTGGTAGCTCCCTGCTATTTATGAAGTGACTACTTGCGAATCGCTGAAGATGATAAGTTTTTGAGCTCCAACCTCTCTGGCCAGCTTCAAACCAGCTAGTAGTGCCTCATATTCTGCTTGGTTGTTTGAGGTAGGGAACCCGAATTTGAGGGAGAGTTCGATTTGGGTTCCTTGGTCGCTTTCAATTATCACACCTGTGCCGCTTCCAGTTTTATTTGAGGAACCGTCTACGTAGAGACTCCATTCTGTGAAATGTTCCGGGGTGTCCGTAAATTCTGCGATGAAGTCGGCCAGGTATTGTGACTTGATGGCTGTCCGAGCTTCGTATTAAAGATCAAATTCGAACAACTCGACTGTCCATTGCAAAATTCTACCTGCTAGGTCTATTTTCTACAAAATCCCTTTTATAGGCTGGTTAGTCTGAACCCTAATGGTGTGGGCTTGGAAGTATTGACGAAGTCGTCGAGATGTTAGTATGAGGGCGTATGAAAACTTTTCTATTTTTGGTAGTTCAGCTCGGACCCGTGTAATGCTTTACTGATGAAGTATATGGGTTGTTGCCCACTGTCGTCTTCTCAAACTAGTGCTGAGGCTACTACCCGACTTCCTACTGCGAGGTACAATGTGAGTGGTTCTCCTTCCCGTGGCAGAGTTAGGATAGGTGGTTGTCCCAGGAATCTTTTCAAATCTTGGAAGGCTTGCTCGCACTCTTTTGTCCATTCGAACTTTTTTCCCTTCCTTAGAGTAGCGTAGAAGGGGAGAGATCTTATTGCCGATCCGACTAGAAATCTGGACAAGGCTGCCAACCTCCCGTTGAGTTGTTGTACCTCTTTGACAGAAGTCGGGCTCTTCATGTCGAGTATGGCCCGGTATTTATCCAGATTTTCCTCTATTCCTCTTTGTGTGAACATAAAACCCAAGAATTTGCCAGCTTCTACTACGAAGGTGCATTTTGCAGGATTGAGTCGCATGCCATAACTTCTTATAGTGTCGAACACTTGGGTCAGGTCGGATAATAGCGTCTCCTCACTTTGTGTCTTTATTAACATGTCGTCCACATAGGCTTCCATGATTTTTCCGATGTGATCGGTAAAGATCTTATTCATTAATCTCTGATAAGTAGCTCCTGCGTTTTTGAGACCAAAAGGCATGACGATGTAGCAGTAGTTTGCTTTTGGGGTTAAGAATGAAGTTTTTTCTTGGTTGGGTGGATACATTGGGATTTTGTTGTATCCCTAATATGCGTCCATAAATGAGAGGTATTTATATCCAGAGGAGGCATCTACCAGAGCATCGATACTTGGAAGTGGCTAAGGATCTTTTGGGCAGGCTTTGTTGAGATCAGTGTAATCGGTGCACATTCGCCACTTCCCATTTGATTTTTTCACCAAGACGACGTTAGCTAGCCATAGTGGATACTTGACTTCTCTTATGAATCTTGCTTCTAGTAGAGCTTATACCTGCTCTTCCACAGCTTGGGATCGTTCTGGCCCGAGCTTTCTTCGCCTTTGTTGTACTGGCTGAGATCCTGGGTAGACCGCCAACTTGTGGCACATTAATTTGGGGTCTATACCCGGCATGTCTGCAGCCTTCCATGCAAAGAGGTCGACATTATCTCGTAAGAACTGTATGATTGATTCTTTTATGTCTCCCTTTAGGTTCGTACAATATTGGTTGTTTTGTCCGGGATATCTCCAATTTGGACTTTTTCTATTTCACCTTCGGGTTGTGGGCGGAGTTCTTCCCGCCTCTGAACTCCACCGAGTTTGATTGTGTGGAACTCTTCTCCTCTGCCTCTGAGGTTTAGACTTTCGTTGTAACAGCGGCGTGCCATCTTCTGGTTTGCTTTTATTGTAGCTATCCCTTCTGCAGTTGGGAATTTCATGCACAGATGTGGAGTCGAGACTATTGCGCCGAGCTGATTCAATGTTGTCCAACCTATTAGGGCGTTGTAGGCTGAGCTCACGTCGACCACGATGTAGTCTATCTTGAGTGTTTTTGATTGGTTCCCTTTCCCGAAGGTTGTGTGTAGTGATATGTATCCAAGTGGTTAAACTGGGGTGTCTCCCAGTTCGAACAGACTGTTTGGATATGCTCTGAGTTCTTTTTCTTCCAGGCCGAGCTTGTCGAAGGCAGTTTTGAACAAGATGTCAGCGGAGCTCCCTTGGTCTATCAGGGTGCGATGGAGATTTGCGTTTGCTAGTATAATTGTGATGACCATGGGATCGTTGTGTCCTAAGATGATACCAGATGCATCTTCTTTGGTGAAAGTAATTACAGGGATGTCGGGTGTTTCCTTTTTCCCCTCAACATGATACACTTCTTTAAAGTATCTTTTGCAAGATGATTTAGAGATTCCTCCTCCCGCAAATCTACCGTGTATCATATGGACGTGTCTTTCTGGTGTACGAGGTGATCGCTCTGTTCGTCCGACATCTTCGTCCCTTCTTCTTTTTCTTTGCTCATCGTCCCGGGTGGCCAGATACCGATCTAGTTTTCTCTCTCGTACTAGTTTTTCTATGACATTTTTTAAGTCAAAACATTCATTGGTCGAATGCCCGCGGATTCGATGGTGCTCACAATATTCGGTCCGATTTTCTCCTCCTTTCTTGCCTTTGAGTGGTCGAGCTGGGGGTATTTTTTCAGTGTGGCAGACTTCTCTGTAGACGTCCATAAGGGACACCCAAAGAGGGGTGTAATTGTGGTATTTTTTTATTTTTTTCCCATGTCGATCTTCCTTCTTTTTGGATTCTTTATCCTTGTCCTGAGAGGGATAGGTGAATCTAGATTTTTAGGTCTCTCCTAGTCGAGAATTTTCCTCCATGTTGATGTATTTCTCCGCTCGTTCTTGCACTTCGTTCAGAGATGTGGGGTATTTTTTTGATATAGATTGTCTAAAAGGTCCCTCTCGTAGGCCATTGATGAGGCCCATGATGGCGGCCTCTGTAGGTAGGCTTTGTATGTCTAGGCATGTTTTGTTGAATCTTTCCATGTAGTTACGAAAACTTTCCCGATCTCCTTGCTTGATTCCTAGTAGAGTTGGGGCGTGTTTAGCCTTATCTTTTTGGATGGAGAATCTGGCCAGAAACTTCTTGGCTAAGTCGTCGAAGCTTGAGATGGACCTAGGAGGTAGATTGTTGAACCATCTAATTGCTGTTTTTGATATAGTAGTTGGAAAGGCTTTGCAGCGAACTGCATCTGAGGCGTCGGTGAGGTACATTCTACTTCTGAAATTGCTGAGATAATGGCCGGAGTCTGTAGTGCCATCGTACAAAGTCATATCCGGGAGCTTAAAGTCTTTCGGGATTTTGGTCTTCATGATCTCCTTGGTAAATGGATCTTGATCCTTGTGGGAGCTATCCTCATGAGAGGATCGATTAGCTTTGGCCTTGAGATCGGCTTCGATTTTCAGGAGTTTGTCCTCCAATTCCCGGCGTCATCTTATTTCCCTTTGTAGGTTTTTCTCAGCTTCTCGTTGATGCTCTGCCCCTTTTTCGAGTTGCTTCAAACGATCTTGAAGTGCCTCCATGGCTTCCACAGTCGGTGAATCGGTGTTTTTGTTAGGTTGAGGAGTATCTTTTGATGTAGTGTCCGCGTTCTTGTGCGGTGTTCTATCTTCCAGATCTGAATCGTGATCGTTGTCATGGTCATCCGCCATGGTGATGGGATGACTTCCGGGTCCCCGGCAACGGCGCCAATGTTCCGGGGGTTACCTAAAACTGTAGGTCGATCTCGGACGAGATCTTCTGTACTGATCGGCGATGACGTGTCCGGCTGTGGGTGGTGGCCGGAGCAGTCGCGTCCGACTTGTTGAACTAGTAATGCTGCTGATCCTTTGTCACCGGAGGGTGGTGGTACCTGCAAGGGACTCCGATGCTTAAGTTAGCAAGGGTATTAAGCAGGTTTTTAGTAGAATCAGAGTATGTGTTATACATGGGTGCTCCAGTGTATTTATAATGGTGTAGAGTGACCTTCTTAGATAAGATAAGTTAGTTATCTTTATCTTATCTTTTGGTGAGGTCAGCTGACGTTAGGATTTTTGCCAGTAAAGAATTTCATAAAAACAGTCGCGTTGTAGATATAGTCTCTAAACCGACAGAAATCCCTTCGTACAAACGTTTTGGTTGTCACAAGTAACAAACCCCTTAAAATTGATAACCGAATATTTAAACCTCGGGTCGTCTTCTCAAGGAATTGCAGGGAAGTATGTTCTTATTATTGGTTATGAAGATTGTAAATTGGGGGTTTTGGAAGTAAGGAAGCAGTATGTTGCACAAAAAGAATAAAATAAAATAGTAATAATAAAATAAACTCTTGGCAAGGTATGAAGAACTGGAGGTCCTATCCTAGTTATCCTTATCAATTGTGATGAGAATTGGATTCTTCCCCCACCTTATTAACCTCTAACTATGAAGGTAAGTTAAGTGGACAAGTTAATTTCAATTTTCAATCAACAATGAGTTTGATAACTCAAGAGTTACCAATGTCTCAACCAAAGCCAAAAGAGAAAAATCCAAATTATTTATATAATAAAAAGGGGCAATCATAAGTCTGAAATACCTCAAGAAATAAATTAAATAGAAAATCAATCTAAACATAGAGAGTCATAAACAAAATTGAGAAAAGCAATAAAAGAACATTGAACCTGGGATTGAGAGTCACTCTAAAACTAAGACAAATCCTAAATCCTAATCCTAAGAGAGAGGAGAGAACCTCTCTCTCTAAAAACTACATCTACTCCTAAAATTGTGAATATGAGAGCCTGCTTATGCATGGATGCATTTCCCCACTTTATAGCCTCTAATCTGTGTTTTCTGGGCCGCAAACTGGATCAAAAATAGTCCAGAATTCGCTGGTTGCGAATTCATTTGCGCTGATTTCCGTCACTTGCGACGCGGCCGCATGGATCACGTGGTTGCGTCGCCTAGCCTCACGGGAACAATAGCATATTATATATCAAATCGAAGCCCCAGACGTTAGCTTTCCAACGCAACTGGAACCGCGTCGTTTGGACCTCTGTAGCTAAAGTTATAGCCGTTTGAGTGCAGAGAGGTCAGGCTGGACAGCTTAGCAATTTCTCCAACTTCTTGTATTCCTTCCACTTTTGCATGCTTTCTTCCCATCCTCCAAGTCATTCCTGCCTTATAATATCTGAAAACACTTAATACACATATCAATGCATCTAATGGTAATAAGAGAGGATTTAATATTAGCAAATATAAGACCAAAGAAGCATGTTTTCAATCAAAGCACATAATTAGGAAGGCAAATGTAAAACCATGCAAATAGTATGAATAAGTGGGTAAAAAGTAGATAAAAACCACTCAATTGAGCACAAGATAAACCATAAAATAGTGGTTTATCAACCTCCCCACACTTAAACAAAAGCATGTCCTCATGCTAAGCTCAAGAGAAACTATAAAGGAATGAAGAGGAATGGTATGAAATGCAACCTATGAATGCAACCACATGCTAAGATGTTTCTACCTACTTGGTTAAAAATAAATAATTTCTCAAAGACAAAAACAATTCAAATTCCACTAATTCAAATCATATAAAATAAAGACAAGTAAACTTGTAAGAAGATAGCTCATGAAAGCAGGGAACAAGGAATTGAGCATCGAACCCTCACTGGTAGTGTATACACTCTAATCTTTCAAGTGTATAGGGTAATTCACTCTAGTCTTCTCTAATCATGCTTTCTAAAACTTTGTTCTTCATCTAACCAATCAACAAAATTTAGTATACAAATGCAAACATCATGAGGTCTTTTCAAGGTTGTAATGGGGCTAAGGTAAAGGTGAGGATATATATATGGTTAAGTGAGGTATGAATTGAATCTTTAATTAACCTAAACTTTCACCTAACATACATATACTCTATATAATTCTAATTCATGCCTAGCTACCCAAAATTCCCACTTTTACATCACATACTCATGTATCAACTTTTTCTTTTTAATTTATCACATGTGCATTGATTTTTCATTAACTTAACATTGGGGTAATTTTGTCCCCTTTATTTATTTATTTATATTATATATTTTTTCTTCTTTTTCTCTCTCTTTTTTTTTGTAGAGAAATAAACATAACTTATCAATGCACATGGATTTTCTATTATTTTTCTATTTTGGTTTTTTATGAGTAGGTTCCCAAATTCCCAATATTCAAATAAGTTATAAACATGACACATTCCCTTATTAACCCAAGTTCCCACAATTTTCCCACACTTAGTTGATGCACAATCCCTATCTTAAACTAACCAAATATTCAATTGGGATATTTAATTGTTTTTCTGCTTTAAGGCTAGTGATGTGGTAAAATATAGAACAAGAGGGGATTAAAAGGCTCAAAGTGGCTGATAAGGGTGATTTAAAGGGTAGGCTTATTTGGGATAAGTGAGCTTAAAACAAGTAATGGCCTCAATCATACGCAAGCATGTAAATATACTAAACAAAGGACATATAGACTGGAACAAAATACAGATTACAATCATAGAGAAGGAAACACACAGGAATAAAATATTTATGGTTAAATAATGTAACCATGTAAATAAGCTCAAAGTCTCACAGGTTGTGTGTTCTTTAGCTCAAAAACCATGTTCCAAATACAACTTCCAAACAAGTTTAACACATAAAAATTTTTTTTTAAATTTTTTTTATTTAAATTAGTGAAATTTTTTCAAAAATAGGGTCCTAAAAAGAATTTTATTACTTTAACCAAGTAGTAACTAAATGCACAAAATCAAATAAACATGCAATCAAATATGCAGATGCAACAATGAACAAATTAACATTGGTGTTGAAATAGGAAATAACTAACCCATGGAGATCGATATCGACCTCCCCACATTTAAAAATTGCACCGTCCTCGGTGCATGCTAAGATGTGCAAGTGGATGCGGGTTGTGGGTCCTCAGCTGGGGCTCTTTTTTGTTCCTTTCCTTGCCGGCGGTTTAGGATTAGCTTTCTCCTTTCCTTCCTTGGTGGCCATCCTAAAGAAGGGAAGAGAAAGTAAATTAAATTCAAATAGATATATAGCAAGGAAGAGAATGGAAGAGTGATGATGGATGCACATTAAAATGTAGATGATATTAACACATGCTCTCGAGTACATATGAAAAGCCATCAATGGAAAATAGCTAATGCAGATAAAAACAAGTGAATGCAAGGTGTTTATTGGTATGCTGGCAAAAGGCATGAGTAGCATAGACCAAGCATTACTTCGTAACAAACCATCATATTTGTATTGACAATTGAATTCAATTAATGAAATAATAAGGAAAAGTTGTGAAAAGCAAGCATTGAATAGTATAGCAACATAGAGAAGTGCATAATGCCATATGGGCTTTTTCACAAACACATAGCATGTATGGTAAATAAGCTATTTGAAAGTATTAAATTGAACATGCAAGCATCCTTTAAAGAAGATAATAATAATTGTCAAACATATAATGAGGAATAATGACTCAAATAAAATTCTAACACTGATGAAAATAATGCAATGAATGAAAGTATGCAAATAAATGAAATAAAATAGAATGGAAGTGAAAGAAAATAAGAAAGGAAGAAGAAAGAAATAAGAAAAGAGAAGAAAAATAAGGATTAGGGAAGAAAAGATAAGAAAATTGGCTGATCTGGATATTCTGTGCGCCGCCTGTGACGCGGACGCGTGAGTGACGCGGTCGCGTGGTGCGTGATAAGGTCAGGTGATGCGGACGCGCGGGTCACGCGATCGCGTGGCCTATTTTGTGCGATTGGCGCGAGTGCAGCCTCGTGGTCGCACAACTCTCTGTTCGAAACTCTTTTTGCCAAAATTCTGGGTGACGCGATCGCGTGGTCGACGCGATCGCGTGAGTGGCCATCTTTTAAAAATGACGCGGAAGCGTGGGGCACGCGTTCGCGTGGTAAGGCTTGGGCTTTCAGCACGAGTCTAGCCCAACTCCAGCTCAACTTTCGGCCATACACCCTTTTTACGCCGATTTCAGGTGACGCGGCCGCGTGGGTGACGCGGTCGCGTGGGAGGCCAAAGTGCCCACGTGACGCGGACGTGTCGGCGACGCGGTCGCGTGGGTCGATTTGTGCTACTGGCATGCCTTCAGCCACGCTCCAGCGTAAATCACTGTTCATTTTTATTTTTCTCCCCTCTCCTTGCGATGCGGACGCGTCGCTGATGCGATCGCGTCGCGTGCTTGCTCTTTTTTTTTTATAATCTGAAAAAAAAATATATGCAGAATGCAGTGTTAATATGAATGTGATGCAAAACTCCAGGTTCAATAAAATAAAATAAAACTCAAAAACAAATAAAACTAAATAAAAATGAAAAATGAACGATCATACCATGGTGGGTTGTCTCCCACCTAGCACTTTTAGTTATAGTCCTTAAGTTGGACATTTGATGAGCTTCCTGTTATGGTGGCTTATGCTTGAACTCATCCAGGAATCTCCACCAGTGTTTGTGATTCCAGTAACCTCCGGGGTCCCAAACTAGGCGCAGAAAGCCTTCAAGGAAGTTAAAGCAAGTGACAAGGCCCCAAGAGTGTTGATTGCCAGAATGGATTCCGGGATCCCAGACCTTGCCTTTGCACCCGTCTTTTGGTTGAGCAATATTGTTCCATCCGGGTGGCAAGCAGTCTGAATTCTCACGTAGGCGGCCAAACAACTTCCTAGACCTATTCAGTTGAGCTCTATACCAACC
Source organism: Arachis ipaensis (assembly GCF_000816755.2). Lineage (NCBI taxonomy): Eukaryota > Viridiplantae > Streptophyta > Magnoliopsida > Fabales > Fabaceae > Arachis > Arachis ipaensis. The sequence goes on along the minus strand of NC_029786.2, from coordinate 51,915,022 downwards.
TTTGCGTTTAAACTTAAAGCTTCCAACCATGATGAACCTTGCAGGACAATTCTTACCACTGGCCATCTTCCTCTTACTCTTAATGTCACAAAGAGCTCTAAGTTGACCATCCGTCTCCAGTAGCCCATATTCAAGTTGAATTAGAAAGCTAAGGGATATGAAATTTATCCACTTGAATGTTGTGAAGGATGATGGCAACTTAGGGGGAGGTATTTTTAATGAAATTGCAAGCTCCACTCCCTTGTGCTCTTTTCTGATAACTACCACTTCTTTGCAAGCTTCTTCAATTTCAACCTCTTCCTCTTGGCAGCTTTCTTCCAATTCAATCTCCTCTTCATTGCTTTCCAAGGGCATGGGAGGTTGTGCTTCTTCTTCTTGAATCTCCATCTCTTGATCAACCTCTTCCAAGCCTTCAACTATGATATGCTTTGGAGGATGTACACCCTCCTCAGCATCAATTTCAACCGTCTCGGAAGGAGGCTCTATGATTGGACTTTCCCATGGAGGTTCTGCATCTCCTAAGTCTTCAACCACTTCCTCTTCTTCTTGAACAATGACAGCTTTTTCTACTTGTTCTAGTACGAATTCATTCTCTGTCTTGTCCACTGGGGTTTTTGGTATCTCCTTCATGCTATGCTCTTCACTAGACTGTCCACATGGGGCTGTGGCTGATCCTTGTGTATTTAAGCGTCTAGAAGCCCATTGAATTAATACTTGCCCCAGTTGTTGAGTGGTTGCCTGAAATCGATCCACTGTTTTCTTGAGACGATCCTTTGCCTCTTGATGCACTCGGCTTTCATAAATAAGATCATAGTGCTCTTGGATTGATGGATATGGAGATGGTAAATATTGAAGTGGTGGTTCTTGTGAGTAATTGGGTTTGAATTGGGGTGGTTCTATATATGGTTCATATAGCTCATAAGGTGGTTGGTATGGTGGTTGAGGGTTAGGGTCATAAGGAGGTGAATGGCGGAAAGGGGCTTGTGAGTATGGTGGTCCAAAGTCATGTTGAGGAAAGGGTTCATAGGCATATGGTGGTGGTTGTTGATAGTCCACCGGAGGTGGTTGTTGCCATGAGGGTTGATCAAATCTTTGTAGCTCCTCCCATCTTTGATTGTTCCAACCTTGATGCCTGCTCTCATTGTAATTTCTTCTTCCTGCAACATTATTGTAACCAGACTCATAGCCAAAGGGGTGAGAGTTCATAGTAGCAAATAAAAAATTAAAAACAAAAATAAAAATAAATTTAATTTAAAAGGTTATTTAAATTTTGAATTTTGATTTTTTTTTTTTGAAATAAGATAAGGTAAAATAAAAATTTTAAAATAAAAATCAATAACCTCTTAATTTAATAAAAATAAAAATAAATAAACAAGCAAAAATAAAAAAAAATATTTACAATAACCAATAATAAGGCACACGTTTACAATTCCCCGGCAACGGCGCCATTTTGACGTTAGGATTTTTGTCAGTAAAGAATTTCATAAAAATAGTCGTGTTGTATATATAGTCTCTAAACCGACAGAAATCCCTTCGTACAAACGTTTTGGTTGTCACAAGTAACAAACCCCTTAAAATTGATAACCGAGTATTTAAACCTCGGGTCGTCTTCTCAAGGAATTGCAGGGAAGTATGTTCTTATTATTGGTTATGAAGATTTTAAATTGGGGGTTTTGAAAGTAAGGAAGCAGTATGTTGCACAAAAAGAATAAAATAAAATAGTAATAATAAAATAAACTCTTGGCAAGGTATGAAGAACTGGAGGTCCTATCCTAGTTATCCTTATCAATTGTGATGAGAATTGGATTCTTCCCCCACCTTATTAACCTCTAACTATGAAGGTAAGTTAAGTGGACAAGTTAATTCCAATTTTCAATCAACAATGAGTTTGATAACTCAAGAGTTACCAATGTCTCAACCAAAGCCAAAAGAGAAAAATC
>NC_029786.2:51907776-51909711 GCF_000816755.2 Arachis ipaensis | reverse complement strand
AGAGTACTACATTAATGTGATCACAATTTCGTCCACCAAGTTTTTGGCGCCGTTGCCGGGGATTGTTTGAGTTTGGACAACAGACGGTTCATCTTGTTGCTCAGATTAGGTAATTTTCTCTTTATTTTATTTTCAAAAATTTTTCAAAAAGTGAAAATCAATCTAAACATAGAGAGTCATAAACAAAATTGAGAAAAGCAATAAAAGAACATTGAACCTGGGATTGAGAGTCACTCTAAAACTAAGAGAAATCCTAAATCCTAATCCTAAGAGAGAGGAGAGAACCTCTCTCTCTAAAAACTACATCTACTCCTAAAATTGTGAATATGAGAGCCTGCTTATGCATGGATGCATTCCCCCACTTTATAGCCTCTAATCTGTGTTTTCTGGACCGCAAACTGGGTCAAAAATAGTCCAGAATTCGCTGGTTGCGAATTCGTTTGCGCTGATTTCCGTCACTTGCGACGCGGCCGCATGGATCACGCGGTCGCGTCGCCTAGCGTCAGGGGAACTGATGAGCGGATAATTTATACGCTTTTTGACATTGTTTTTAGTATGTTTTTAGTAGGATCTAGTTACTTTTAGGGATGTTTTTAATAGATTTTGTGTTAAATTCACATTTCTGGACTTTACTATGAGTTTGTGTGTTTTTCTGTGATTTCAGGTATTTTCTGGCTGAAATTGAGGGACTTGAGCAGAAATCAGATTCAGAGGTTGAAAAAGGACTGCTGATGCTGTTGGATTCTGACCTCCCTGCACTCAAAGTGGATTTTCTGGAGCTACAGAACTCGAAATGGCACGCTTCCAATTGCGTTGGAAAGTAGACATCCAGGGCTTTTCATCTTTTTAAAATCAAATTGTTTCTCATGAGACAAATCAAATTTTCAATTTGAAAATCTTATCTTTTTCAAAATCTTTTTCAAAAATCAAATCTTTTTCAAAATTCTTAGTTATTTTCGAAAATTCCAAAAATATTTTTCAAAAATCTTTTTCTTATTTTTATACCAAATTTTCGAAAATAACATAAACAATTAATGTTTTGATTCAAAAATTTGATGTTTGTTACTTACTTGTTAAGAAAGATTCAAACTTTAAGTTCTAGAATCATATCTTGTGATTTCTTATGAATCAAGTCATTAATTGAGATTTTAAAAATCAAATCTTTTTGAAAACTAATTTCAATCATATCTTTTCAAAAATATCTTCTTATCTTATCTTTTTCAAAAATATCTTTTCAAAATATCTTTTCTAACTTCCTAACTTGTTATCTTTTCAAAATTTGTTTCAACTAACTAACTAACTTTTTGTTTGTTTCTTAACTTTTTCAAAACTACCTAACTAACTCTCTCTCTCTCTCATTTTCGAAAATATCTTCCCCCTTTTTCAAAATTTCTTTTTTTAATTTATTAATTATTTTATTTTTTTTTAATCTTAATTTTCGAAAATCACTAACATTTTTCAAAAACTATTTTCAAAAATCACTAACTCCTTTTCAAAATTAATTTTCGAAAATTCCCTCCTTCTCTCTCATCTTATTTTATTTATTTATCCATCTACTAACATCTCTTCCTCACATCATCACCAAATTCGAACCCCCTCCTCTATCTGTGTTCGAATTTCTTCTTCTTTTCTTCTACTAACAATAAGGAACCTCTTTACTGTGACATAGAGGATTCCTCTTCTTTTCTTTTTCTCTCCTCTTTCTTATGAGCAGGGACAGAGAAAAAGGCATTCTTGTTGAAGCTGATCCAGAACCTGAAAGGACTCTGAAGAGAAAATTAAGAGAAGCTAAAATACAACAATCCAGAGATAACCTTTCAGAAATTTTCGAACAGGAAGAGGAGATGGCAGCCGAAAATAATAATAATGTAAGGAAGATGCTTGGTGACTTTACTGCACCTAATTCCAATTTACATGGAAGAAGCATCTCCATTC
>NC_029786.2:51805798-51868360 GCF_000816755.2 Arachis ipaensis | reverse complement strand
TTTTTCATGTTTTCTTAGGTTCATGATCATGTGGAGTCACAAAATAAACAAAAAAATCAAAAACGGAATCAAAAACAGCAGAAGAAAATCACACCCGGGAGGAGCATCTGTCTGGCGTTCAAACGCCAGAACAGATCATAGTTCTGGCGCTGAACGCCCAGAATGGGAGCATCCTGGCGCTGAACGCCCAGAACAAGCATGGTTCTGGCGTTCAACGCCAGAAATGGCAGCAAATGGGCGTTGAACGCCCAAAATAGGCACCAACCTGGCGCTGAACGCCCAAAGTTGTGTGCAAAGGCATTTTACATGCCTAATTTGGTGCAGGGATGTAAATGCCTTGACACCTCAGGATCTGTGGACCCCACAGGATCATCCCAGGATCTGTGGACCCCACAGGATCCCCATCTACCTTCACTCACTCTCTTCTCTCTTCTCAATCATCCTCTATTCCCAATAAACACTCATCCCTGCTGTCTTCCATTTACCACTCACACCCATACACCCACTTACCTTCAAAAATTTAACATCTTTTCCCCACCCAATCCCACCCATATGGCCGAATACACACAGCCATCCATCTCCTCCATATCCTCTTCTTCTTCTATTCTTTCCTCTTTTGCTCGAGGACGAGCAACATTCTAAGTTTGGTGTGGTAAAAGCATAGCTTTTTTTGTTTTTTCCATAACCATTGATGGCACCTAAGGCCAGAGAAACCTCTAGAAAGAGGAAAAGGAAGACAATTTTAATAGATTTTGTGTTAAATTCACATTTCTGGACTTTACTATGAGTTTGTGTGTTTTTTTGTGATTTCAGGTATTTTCTAGCTGAAATTGAGGGACTTGAGCAGAAATCAGATTCAGAGGTTGAAAAAGGACTGCTAATGCTGTTGGATTCTGACCTCCCTGCACTCAAAGTGGATATTCTGGAGCTACAGAACTCGAAATGGCGCGCTTCCAATTGCGTTGGAAAGTAGACATCCAGGGCTTTCCAGCAATATATAATAGTCCATACTTTGGCCAAGAATTGACGACGTAAACTGGCGTTCAACGCCAGCCTTCTGCCCAAATCTGGCGTCCAGCGCCAGAAAAGGATCCAAAACCAGAGTTGAACGCCCAAACTGGCACAGAAACTGGCGTTCAACTCCACAAATGGCCTCTGCACGTGTAACACTCAAGCCCAAGCCCAAGCACACACCAAGTGGGCCCCGGAAGTGGATTTATGCATCAATTACTACTCATGTAAACCCTAGTAGCTAGTTTATTATAAATAGGACCTCTTACTATTGTATTAGGCATCTTTGGATGCCTGGTTCTTAGATCAGAGGGGCTGAAGAGGAGCGAAAAGCATCTCCATTCGCTTATCTGAAATCCCTGCCAATGAATCTACATAAGTATCTCTATCCCTTTTATTGTTTATTTTAATCTAATAAAGTATCATGTTTAAATCCGCCTGACTGAGATTTACAAGGTGACCATAGCTTGCTTCAAGCCAACAATCTCTGTGGGATCGACCCTTACTCGCGTAAGGTTTATTACTTGGACGACCCAGTACACTTGCTGGTTAGTTGAACAGAGTTGTGTCCACACATAGTAAAGAGCCATAATAATGATTCCATACAATAGCAAAGAGTACTACATTAATGTGATCACAATTTCGTCCACCAGGAACCATAGAATATTATATATCAAATCGAAGCCCCGGACATTAGCTTTCCAACGCAATTGGAACCGCATCGTTTGGATCTCTGTAGCTAAAGTTATAGCCGTTTGAGTGAAGAGAGGTCAGGCTGGACAGCTTAGCAATTTCTCCAACTTCTTGTATTCCTTCCACTTTTGCATGCTTTCTTCCCATCCTCCAAGCCATTCCTGCCTTATAATATCTGAAAACACTTAACACACATATCAAGGCATCTAATGGTAAAAAGAGAGGATTTAATATTAGCAAATATAAGACCAAAGAAGCATGTTTTCAATCAAAGCACATAATTAGGAAGGCAAATGTAAAACCATGCAAATAGTATGAATAAGTGGGTAAAGAGTGGATAAAATCCACTCAATTGAGCACAAGATAAACCATAAAATAGTGGTTTATCATCAGCTTATCTTTAAGGGAACCGCCCTTATCTCTATAGGCTTGGACTGCCTTTGGATTTGGGTCGCATTCCTCGAGTTGGGCCTTTTTTGGGCTTTCCTATCGATTTGGCCGAGCTCTTTGAGAAGAGGTCGGATTGTCCTAACCTGAAGAGGTCAGTCGTCTTGTTGGTAGAACATCCCGGGTCGGACAGTTCAACCCAGACTATGAACAAGTATGTATCCACTTCCCAATATTTTCGACAACAACATGCTCTTATCTCAACCAATGCTCCCCTCCCCCCTGTTTTCCCATACTTGAATGGCACACACGCACTAGCCTGAACTATTCAAGGATTCAAATAGGGACATTCATGGTTTTTTGCCTTTGGTTTGTGATGTGCTAAAATTAAGAATAAGCGGGTTAAGCGTAGGATCAAAATTGGTTACAAAGGTTGTTATAAGGTAAGGTCATTTGGGTAAGTAGCTGAGTGAATTGATGGCCTCAATCATGCACATGAATTCATACATATAACAATAGACATATAGAGTCAAACAAATTAAGGATCACAATCGTAGAGAGAGAACAATGCACACAAGAAGGGAAGTAAGTGGTTATAAAATGTAACCACGCAATTAGGCTCAAGACTCGCTTGCTTGTATTCTTGGCTCAAAATCCATGTTCCAAATTACATTCTTCGAACAAGGTTAGCATAAAAAATTTTTAAAATTGGTAGGGTTGCCCTAAAATTCTAGTTCTAGGAGAGAAGTCATTACTCTAACCAAGTGGATTTATAACGGATGTCGAAAATGAAAAACCTAATATGCAATCTATCCTAATTAACAAAAGTGATTCAAAATTTATTCGAGTGTTACCTATGAAGACCGCTCGGCCGACCGACCTCCCCACACTTAGAAGTTGGCATGGTCCTCCGAGCCTTGAGTGAGACGCAGAGGTTGATCCACTCCCTAGTGTCCATCATTTTCTCCATTATTGCTATCTTCATTATCGGTGCCGGTGGATGTGGAGATTTTCGGTTCTTTCATAGGTGGTGCTAAGCAATTCAGAAGCTTTTTGACAAAAGTGTATCGGCGTTGATTGCACCGCTCATAACGATCAAGCTTCTTGTGGAGGTCCTCTATGCGTTGCAAGGATGATTTTGGTGCGGTTGATGTGGTGGGAATGCTCATGGGGACGGCTGAGTTCGGTCCCTCGGTGTCCACCGGAGGATAAAGATATCTCCCGTTTGGAACAACATCGCCGTCCATCGGGATCATGGCCCTCTGATCCTTGGTCTCTCGGGGAACACCGGCTGTGGCAACTAAGTCGGTCACTAGAGCGGAAAAGGGTAGGTTCCCCTTAGCATGGATGCGGCCCATAGCTTGGCGAATGAGACGGGGAATATGCACCGGTCTCTCTGTGAGGACACACCAAATCAACAAGGCTAACTCGGCAGTGATTGATGAGCCATGGGTGCTAGGGAGCACATAATGGGCTAGAATTTATGCCCATGCCTGAGCCTCCCTGGTGAGAAAACGTGCGTCAATGCCCTTGGGCCTCGGCCTTATCCTTCCTCGAATTCAGAATGATTCGGGTGTAGCAATGACCTTGAGGATGGCATCCCAATCAAACTCATATTCGCAGCGTGCTGACAAAATCTATTGATATGCATCAACTCTATCCGCTAACGGTCCGGTCTTAAGAACATTTTGCATGGCCTCCTCTATGACGGGAACTTGCCTTCGGCGCACAAATACCGATGCAAGGGAGGAGGAGTTGTAGTTAGTGTAGAATTCTACCACCCAGGACAAGTTTGCTTCCCGTGGCTTCCTCAATAGGAACTCCCATTGCTGCCGCTCGATGCGGGGCATGATGAGCGGAATGACATGAGTCGGAGGGACTAGAAGAGGCTTCGCAGGATAGTTCCTTGGTTTGATCAAGGGGTAGACAAGTTCACAATAACGGTTGGAGAACTTGTTCGGATCCCTTGTCGGATTGTCCTTTTCCAAAACATCAATGTTAGCAACGCTCCTTGTCTTATTGAGGAGGGGCGTGGCTCTAGGTGCTTGTCAAAATGAAGGGCTTGTTGTGCTTTGCTAGCGGACCGGAGCGGTGCCTTCTTGGATGTCTTCCCTTTGTCTTTCTTGGCAACCATCTTAGGAGAGAGGGAAATGTGGCAAAATTAAACTTAAAAAAGCACCAAGAAATAATAATCATGCAAGTGATAAAGCATAAGAGAATAAGTGACTTAGACACATGAGAGCTGCAACATGTAACTAAGGCAATAATGAAGATGATGGTTAATCACTAGCATGTGATGTATGGGTGGTATATGCATGCAAACAAAAAGCATGAGAAACATACACTCTTAACATCAATAACAAGAGGTGGGTATTAGGGGATGAGCATGTAGAAATGAAGTAAGAAGTGTAGTAAGCTCAATGCCCAGATGAACAAACAAGTGAATGAGAAAGAACACTCAAATGGAAAACACTAAGTCAACGTAACTCCAAAAAGTCATGTGGGTCTTCCATCAAACACTTGGTGTGCATCCCTTTGTATGATAAACATTGAGAGAAGGACAACAATGTAACATCCCATAATCATCATAAATCATCAAAGCATACCATACATTGCAAGAGAAAGCAATTTAGAGCATCCAACTCCACAATACAAGAGTAGCCCCTACTTTTAACACCCATAAGAAAAAAATTAAAGAGAAAGAAAATCTAACAAACCAAGTAAACATGAATGAAAACTAACTAAGAGGAAGAGTAAGGAAATATAGCTAATGAAAAGAAGATGGAAGAGAAAACTAAACAAGTAAAGGAATGAAAAATACCTTGAGAGGAAGAAGAGAAATGAGGTATATAAATGAGAGAAAAGGTAGTGAAGAGTAAGAGAGAGGAGAGGAGAAAGAGAGGTGTGGGACCGCCTGAGGTGGTGGTTGCCGCCGGTGGTGGCGGAGGAGAGGTGGTAGAGATAGTAGAAGGAGTAGAAGGGAAGAAGAAGGGTGGTGGTAAAAAGGAGGAAAGGAAATGAAGGAAAGAGGCGCGCTCTAATGCAATTGGTTTGCGGAATCGACGCGCGCGCACCATGCACGCGTGCGCATGCATGGGCAGAAATCAGCAGGGGCGCGGATGTATGAAGTGGCGAAACGCAGATGTGTGCGCGAGCGCCAGGTGTGCATGAGCGTGCATATGAGTTGTGCCCTCAGCACAGGTTGGGCACAACTTTGCCTCAACTCTCGGGAAAAAGTACCGGAAAAGGAAGTTGAAGGATCGACGCGGACGCGCATGGTGCACTGGCGCGTCGATATGCATTTTGATTGAGGTGCGCGTACGCGCGAATCGAGTTAGGCCATTAGCATGATACTAGCCCAACTTGGGCATAACTCTCGGAAAAATGGCTCAGGATTGCAAGTCGCATTATTGGCGCGTACGGGCGCAGTGCGCGTACGCGCGCTTTCGCGCAAATGGGCCATGGAAGCGTACGCGCTAGGTTTGTGCACGTGCGATTGTGTTTGTGCCCAGGGCGCAGAATTTGCATAACTCTCTGGAAAATGACCCAGGAGCTGCGAAGGCTCATGGGCACGTACGCGCATAGTGCGCGCACGTGCCACCCCCCTTTTTTTTCAGGAACATGAAGAATGCCTAATTATCATGAATTTAATGGCCAAACAAGCCAAAGGGGTCAAAAACACCCAAAACTCAATGCAAAACCTAAAGAAGGGGTGTTCTCCTACCACAAAATCAATTCATCCATTTAAAAATCAATGCAAGTTTTCATGAACAAGTTATCTAAGGTAGTCACAATCAACTCTAATCAAGCAAAACTATAGCTAAGAAATCACAAAACAAAGAAAAGTTCAAGAACTATATATAAAAAGGGTAAAAAAGGATAGATCTCACCATGGTGGGGTGTCTCCCACCTAGCACTTTTGTTTAATGTCCTTAAGTTGGACTTCCACTAGCTCATTGCTCTTTGCCAAGAGGTGCATCTTCCAAAAGGAATACCTCAATCTCTTTGTTTCTCTTCATTTGCTCACCATGATACAACTTGAGACAGTGCCCATTGACCTTGAAGATATCCGGACTTGAGGGGTGGCGCAAATGGTAAACCCCATAGGGTTCCGCTTTCACTACTTGATATGGGCCTTCCCATTTTGACCTTAGTTTTTCGGGCAACAATCTCAATCTAGAATTGTAAAGGAGGACTAGATCACTGGCTTTAAATTCTTTACCTCTTATGTTCCTATCATGCACGGCTTTCATTTTCTCCTTGTAAAGTCTAGAATTCTCATAAGCTTCAAGCCTCAAACATTCCAACTCCGCTAGTTGTAGCTTCCGCTCAATTCCGGCTCCACCCAAACTCGAATTGCACTCCTTGATGGCCCAATATGCCTTGTGCTCTATCTCCACTGGTAAGTGGCAAGCCTTGCCATACACCAACCAAAATGGACTCATGCCAATTGGCGTTTTATATGCCATTTGGTAGGCCCATAATGCATCGGTGAGCTTAGCACTCCAATCTTTCCTATTTGGCTTCACAATCCTTTCCAAGATGCGTTTAATCTCCCGATTGGAAACCTCGGCTTGGCCGTTCGTTTGTGGGTGGTAGGCCGTGGCTACTTTATGCATGATGCTATATTTCTTTGTGAGCCCTTCCATTCTCTTATTGCAAAAGTGGGAACCTTGGTCGCTAACGATTGCTCGTGGCGACCCAAATCTACAAATGATATTATTTCTCACAAAGGAAAGGACCACATTAGCATCATCCGTCTGGGTGGGTATCGCTTTCACCCATTTGGACACATAATCAACTGCAAGTAGAATGTAGAGAAAGCCATTCGAATTTGGGAATGACCCCATGAAGTCGATTCCCCACACATCAAAAATCTCACAAAATAGCATGGTTTGTTGAGGAATTTTATCCTTCTTGGAGATATTACTAAATCCAATGCATTGAGAACAAGATTTACAAAAATGAGAAGAGTCCTTGAAAAGAGTTGGCCACCAACATCCACAATCTAGGATTTTCCTTGCTGTTACTTGAGGTCCAAAATGGCCTCCTCCTTCGGAGGAGTGGCAAGCTTCCAAGATTGAGTGGAATTCGGTTTGTGGAATGCACCTCCGAATTACTTGATCCGCCCCACATTTTCAAAGGTATGGGTCATCCCACACATAGTATTTGAATTCGCTTTTTAGCTTATCCCTTTGATGTTTGGAGAGATTAGGAGGGAAGGAGCGAGATACTAAGTAATTGGCGACTGGTGCATACCAAGGAACGGTTTCCGAGATTGCATGCAAGCCCTCAAAGGGAAAAGAATTATTAATAGGAGTGGTATCGCCTTTTGTGTGTTCAAGGCGACTTAAATGGTCCGCCACTAGGTTTTGTGGATCACTCCTATCCTTAATTTCCATGTCAAACTCTTGCAACAATAAAACCCATCTAATCAATCTCGGTTTGGATTCCTTCTTAGCCAACAAATACTTTAACGCCGTATGATCCGAGTACACCACCACCTTCGAACCAAGTAGATATGCTCGGAACTTGTCCAAGGCAAAAACTATGGCCAAAAGTTCTTTCTTGGTGGTGGTGTAGTTGGATTGGCTCCATCTAGTATTTTTGATGCATAGGCTATGACATATGGAATCTAACCTTCGCGTTGTGCTAACGCGGCTCCCACAGAAAAATTAGAAGCATCACACAGTATCTCGAATGGCCGATGAAGAACTGAAGATTGATGGTTTAGAGGTTATAGTAAACTCTCGTTGCAAGTATAGTTACTAAACCAAGCAATCAACCTTTCTTACAAAAGTTTTGGTTGTCACAAGTAACAAACCCCTTTTTAAATTGATAACCAAGTATTTAAACCTCGGGTCGTCTTCTCAAGGAATTGCATGGAGGTATGTTCTTATTATTGGTTATGAGTTTGTAAATTGGGGGTTTTGAAAGTAAGGAAGCAGTATGTTGCACAAAAAGAATAAAATAAAATAGTAATAATAAAATAAACTCTTGGCAAGGTATGAAGACTGGAGGTCCTATCCCAATTATCCTTATCAATTGTAATGAGAATTGGATTTTTCTCCCACTTTATTAACCTCTAACTATGAAGGTAAGTTAAGTGGATGAATTAATTCTGATTCCTCAAGTCCTAGTCTTTCCTTGGAAAAAGTTAGAGTTATTGGAACCCGAATTAATTCTTGAAGAATTCCAATTTTCAATCAACAATGAGTTTGATAACTCAAGTGTCTCCAATGACTCAACCAAAGCCAAAAGGGGAAAATCTAAATTAAATTAAAAGCATTCATATAAATAAAGCAAAGCAAAATTAAATCTGAAAATATCTCAAATTAGCACTAATAAAATATCAAATGTAACATGGAAGAGTTTATAAATTAAATTAGAAAAATAAATAAAAGGAACATTGAACCTGAGATTGAGAGTCACTCCTAAAACTAAGAGAAATCCTAAATCCTAATCCGAAGAGAGAGGAGAGAACCTCTCTCTCTAAAAACTACATCTACTCCTAAAATTGTGAATTTGAAAGCTTCCTGATGAATGGATGCATTCTCCCACTTTATAGCCTCTAATCTGTGTTTTCTGGGCTGAGAACTGGGTCAGAAACAGCCCAGAATTCGCTGGTTGCGAATTCAAACACGCTGATTTTCTTCACTGCGACGTGTCCGCATGGAGCACGCGGTCGCGTGACCTATCGTCAGGGCAACTATGGCATATTATATATCAAATCGAAGCCCCAGACGTTAGATTTCCAACGCAACTAAAACCGCGTCGTTTGGACCTCTATAGCTAAAGTTATAGCCGTTTGAGTGCGAAGAGGTCAGGCTGGACAGCTTAGCAATTTCTCCAACTTCTTGTATTCCTTCCACTTTTACATGCTTTCTTTCCATCCTCCAAGCCATTCCTGCCCTGTAACCTCTGAAAACACTTAACACACATATCAAGGCATCTAATGGTAATAAGAGAGGATTAATATTAGCAAATATAAGGTCAAAGAAGCATGTTTTCAATCATAGCACAAAATCAGGAAGGAGAATGTAAACTCATGCAAATAGTATAAATAAGTAGGTAAAGAGTTGATAAAATCCACTCAATTAAGCACAAGATAAACCATAAAATAGTGGTTTATCAACCTCCCCACACTTGAACATTAGCATGTCCTCATGCTAAGCTCAAGAGAAACTATAAAGATGAAGAGGAATGGTAGATTAATATGAAATGCTACCTATCTATATGAATGCAACTACATGCAAAATGTTTCTACCTACTTAGTTAAAAGTAAAAAATCTTTCAAGAAGAAATATGAACTGGATTTCAGTAATTCGAATCATGAAAATGAAGTACAAATAGACTTGCAAGAAGAAAATAGCTCATGAAAGCGGGGAACAAGGAATTGAGCATCGAACCCTCACTGGTAGTGTATACACTATAATTACTCAAGTGTTTAAGGTTCGATTCTCTCAATTCTCTACTAACCTTGCTTTCTAAGGCTTGCTCTTCATCTAACAATCAACATAAATTTAATGCACAGATACACATATCAAGAGGTCTTTTAAGGGTTGTAATGGGTTTAGGGTCAAGGTAGTATTGTATTTGGTCAAGTGGACTAAAATCTGAATCCTTAATTAACTTAAACTTTTCACCTAACTTTAGACAATCCATGTAATCAAAATACAAAACCTAACTGTCCATTAACCATGTTTTCCATATATTCATGCATTCTAATTTCAAGTACAGTACATATGCATTGCTTTCACTACTTACTTTGGGGCATTTTGTCCCCTTATATATATATATATATTTTTTTTTCTTTTATTTTTCAATGCATATGATTAAATTATTGAATGCATGAACATGTCCTGTTTCTTTCACTTTTTTAGAAAATTCTAACATACTCAATTCTCAAACCAAATATTTTCAATCTCAATTTCCCCACACTTAATTTATGAGCACTCTCACTAGTCTAAGCTAACCAAGGATTCACATTAAGGACATTATTGTTTTTCGCTTAGAGTTAATGATGTGCTAAAGTAAGGAACAAAGGGGTATAATAGGCTCAACATTGGTTTGCAAAGGATAATGAAAGGGTTAAGGCCATATGGGTATGTAAGCTTAGTGAAACAAAGGCCTCAATCATGTAAGTGTATGCATACATCAAATAATGGAAATATAGAATTAAGCAAGACAAATATCACAATTTTAGAGAGAAAACACACACCCAAAAAAAATAAAATATTGGTTGATAAAATGCAACCAATTCAAATAGGCTCAAAATTTCACAGGTTTTGTGTGTTCGAGCTCTAAACCATGTTCCAGTATAATATCTCTTCAAACAAGTGTAACATTAAATTTTATTCAAATTAGTGAAATGCTCTAAAAGATTTCTTGAAAAAGAAAATATTACTTTAACCAAGTGGTAAAATATGCAAAAAATCAAACAAATATGCAATCAAACATGCAAATACAACAACTAACAAGGAAAATAAAACATTGGTGTTTGAGAAGGAAATACTAACCCACGGAAGTCGGTATCGACCTCCCCACACTTAAAGATTGCACTGTCCTCGGTGCATGCTAAGACGTGCAAGTGGACGGGTTGCTTCAACTGATGCTTTTCTCATCAAGGAATGTGCGTAAGAACTTGTTTGTCTCTCCCATGTAAACGTTTTCCGGTTCTCTTCCTGGTGGCCATCCTGAAAGAAAAAAGGAAGAAAAGTAACCCAAAACAAAGATAAAAAACAAATAAAACATGGGTTGGTTAATGCCAAATCATGAGGGTCTCAATTACATGGTAGCTACAACATGCAAGTGAGAAAACAATAGAAGCCATGGCATACCAGTGGTACAAAATTTGCAACAAAGGGGAGGAGTGTGGTTAATGAAAATATCAATATAAGTTCATGTCAATGCAAATGAAGTGCAAGTATCATAAAAGATTGGCATTGGCAGGTAATTAATATCATCCCACAGTGTAAAACAAGTTACTATGCACCAAAGTAATTCAAGAAAAGATGTAACAGTTGAATAAGAAAATTTTTAACACCAAGGAAAAAAATAAAAACATGCACAAAATTAAAATGCAATGAATGAAAGTATGTAAATAAATTAAAATAAAATAAAAAAAAAGATAATAAGAATGAGAAGGGAAAGAAGAGAAGAAGAAGTAAGTAAGAAAGGAGGTAGGAAAAATTAGGATTGGGGAAGAAAAGATAAGATATTTGGCAAATTAGGATAAGTTGTGCGGCGCAAGCGACGCGGTCGCGTGGGACACGCAGTCGCGCGACTTGCACTTAAACTGATTGACGCGGTCACGTTGATCACGCGGTCGCGTGACCCGTTTTATGCTGCTGGCGCGAGGGCAGCCTCGCGCTCGCACAACTCTCTATTCAAAATCATTAGTTGCCAAATATTGGGTGACGCGATCGCGTGGGGCATGCGATCGCGTGAGTGGGCTTTCAGAGGGATATGACGCGGTCGCGTGGATCACGCGGCCGTGTGGGAAGGATTATGCGTTCAGCACCAATCCAGCACCACTCTCGCATAACTTTCGGTCGTGCACCACTTTGATGTCGAAATCCTGGTCACGCGGCCGCGTAGGGCACGCGGTCGCGTGGGAGGCCATTATTCCCATATGACGCGGTTGCGTCAGCGACGCGGTCGCGTGGGTCGATTTGTGCCATTGGCACACCTCCAGCCCTGCTCCTGTGTAACTCTCTGTTTAATTCTTTTCTTCCAAAACGCACTGGTGACGCGGACGCGTCAGCGACGCTGCCGCGTCGCGTGCGTGTTTTTTTTTTAAGTCCATATGCAGTATGCAGAATGTAATGCTAATGTAGATGCAATAAATAATTCCAGGTTCAAATAAAATAAAATAAAATAAAAACAAACAAAACGAAAATAAATTTGAAAAAGGAACAATCATACCATGGTGGGTTGTCTCCCACCTAGCACTTTTAGTTAAAATCCTTAAGTTGGACATTTGGTGAGCTCCCTGTTATAGTGGCTTGCTTGTATTCATCCAGGAATCCCCACCCATTGTTTGTACATCCAGTGACCTCCGGGGTCCCAAACTAAGCATGTAAAGCCCTTGAGAAGCTTCAAACAGATTCTTAGGCTCCCGGGGTGACAAATGTCAGAGCAGATTCTAGGATCCCAAATCTTGCTTTTACACCAATTCTTGTTGGGATTTGTAATTTTCCAGCCGGGTGATAAGTAATTTGAATTCTCACTGCAGCTACCAAACAGCTTCCTAGACCCATTCAATTAAGCTCTACACCAACCTTTGCGTTTAAACTTAAGGCTTCCACCCATAATGAACTTTGCAGGACAATTCTTACCACTGACCATCTTCCTCTTACTCTTAATGCCACAAAAAGCTCTAAGTTGACCATCCGTCTCCAGTAGCCCATATTCAAGTGGAATTAGAAAGCTAAGGGATATGAATTTTACCCATTTGAATGTTGTGAAGGATGATGGCAACTTAGGGGGAGGGGTATCCAATAACTTTGGCAAGGTGACTTCAAGCTCTACTCCCTTGTGCTCTTTGACAACTTCCACCTCTTTGCAAACTTCTTTAATTTCAACCTCTTCCTCTTGGTAGCTTTCTTCCAATTCAGTCTCTTCTTCACTACTTACCAAAGGCATAGGAGGTTGTGTTTTTTCTTGAATCTCCATCTCTTGATTAACCTCTTCAAAGTCTTTAACCATGACATGCCTTTGAGGTTGTACACCCTCCTCAACATTAAATGCAACCGTCTTGAAAGGAGGTTCTATGTCTTGACTTTCCCATGGAGGTTCAGCATCTCCTAAGTCTTCAATCACTTCTTCCTCTGCAACTATTATGGCTTTCTCCACTTGTTCCAATACAAACCCATGTTCCTCATTGTCCACCGAAGTTTCTAGTGTCTCCTTCATGCTTTGCTCTTCTTTTGATTCTCCACATGTAGTCATGGGAGTTCTTTGAGTGCTCAGATATTGGGAAGCTATTATATTTACTACCTCGCCTAAGGCGGCCGCGAAATTTTGCACACTCTTATTCATCCTTTCTTGCCTTTAAATAATAACATGAAGTCTGTCTTCCATTGGAGGTTGGGGTGGATATGAGGATTCATTGGTTAGGAGAGAGGGTTCATAATAGGAAGGTGGTTCATCTTGATAATGATATGTAGATGGTGAATATTGAGGTGGTGGTTCAGGAGGGTAGTTGTGTTGGAAAGGTGGTGGTTCTGTGTATGGTTCATTTGGCTCATAAGGTGGTTGGTATGGTGGATACGGGTTAGAGTCATATGTAGGTGAATGGTTGTAGTTAGCTTGTGAGTATGGTGGTCCAAAGTCATGTTGAGGAGAGGGTTCATAGGCATATGGTGGTGGTTGTTGATAATCAAAAGAGCGCTCACCATAGCCATTGCCTTGATATGCATCACAGAACGGTTGTTGATAGTCCATTGGAGGTGGTTGTTGCCATGAGGGTTGATCAAATCCTTGTGGCTCCTCCCATCTTTGATTGTTCCAACCTTGATGCATGTTCTTGTTATAGCTTCCATTCCTTTCAACATTATTAGAACTAAACTCAAAGCGAGAGGGGTGAGAATTCATAGTAAATAATAAAAATTAAAAATAAAAACAAATAAACAAGCAAAAGAAAATAAAATAAAATAAATAATAGAAAAGATTTGAAATTTGAAATTTGAATTTTGAAATTTGAAGTTTGAAATTTGAATTTGAAATAAGATAAGATAAGAATTTTGAAAAAGATATGATTTTTTTTTTTGAAAAAAATTGAATTTTGAAATTTAAAACTAAGATAAGATAAGATAAAAAAATTTAAAATAAAAATCTGAATTTTTTTTTCGAAAATAAATCAATTTAAAAGCAAAATATTTACAATAACCAATAATAAGGCACACGTTTGCAATTCCCCGGCAATGGCGCCATTTTGAAGAACTGAAGATTGATGGTTTAGAGGTTATAGTAAACTCTCGTTGCAAGTATAGTTACTAAACCAAGCAATCAACCTTTCTTACAAAAGTTTTAGTTGTCACAAGTAACAAACTCCTTTTTAAATTGATAACCGAGTATTTAAACCTCGGGTCGTCTTCTCAAGGAATTGCAGGGAGGTATGTTCTTATTATTGGTTATGAGTTTGTAAATTGGGGGTTTTGAAAGTAAGGAAGCAGTATGTTGAACAATAAGAATAAAATAAATAACTATAAAATAGACTCTTGGCAAGGCATAAAAACTGGAAGTCCTATCCTGGTTATCCTTATCAATTGTAATGAGAATTGGATTTTTCTCCCACTTTGTTAACCTCTAACTATGGAGGTAAGTTAAGTGGATGAATTAATTCTGATTCCTCAAGTCCTAGTCTTTCCTTGGAAAAAGTTAGAGTTATTGGAACCCGAATTAATTCTTAAAGAATTCCAATTTTCAATCAACAATGAGTTTGATAACTCAAGTGTCTCTAATGACTCAACCAAAGTCAAAGGGGAAAATCTAAATTAAGTTAAAAGCATTCATATAAATAAAGCAAAGTAAAATTAAATCTGAAAATATCTCGAATTAGCACTAATAAAGATATCAAATGTAACATGGAAGAGTTCATAAATTAAATTAGAAAAATAAATAAAAGGAACATTGAACCTGAGATTGAGAGTCACTCCTAAAACTAAGAGAAATCCTAAATCCTAATCCTAAGAGAGAGGAGAGAACCTCTCTCTCTAAAAACTACATCTACTCCTAAAATTGTAAATTTGAAAGCTTCCTGATGAATGAATGCATTCCCCCACTTTATAGCCTCTAATATGTGTTTTCTGGGCCGAGAACTGGGTCAGAAACAGCCCATAATTCGCTGGTTGCAAATTCAAACACGCTGATTTTCGTCACTGCGACGCGTCCGCATGGAGCACGCGGTCGCATCGCCTATCTTCAGAGCAGCCATAGCATATTATATATCAAATCGAAGCCCTGGACGTTAGCTTTCCAACGCAACTGGAACCGCGTCGTTTGGACCTCTGTAGCTAAAGTTATAGCTGTTTGAGTGCAAAGAGGTCAGGCTGGACAGCTTAGCAATTTCTCCAACTTCTTGTATTCCTTCCACTTTTGCATGCTTTCTTTCCATCCTCCAAGCCATTCTTGCCCTGTAATCTCTGAAAACACTTAACACACATATTAGGGCATCTAATGGTAATAAGAGAGGATTAATATTAGCAAATATAAGGTCAAAGAAGCATGTTTTCAATCATAGCACAAAATCAGGAAGGATAATGTAAGCTCATGCAAATAGTATGAATAAGTGGGTAAAGAGTTGATAAAACCCACTCAATTAAGCACAAAATAAACCATAAAGTAGTGGTTTATCAGCCGACTCCAATCCGGCCCTCGCATGATGGGAGCTTGGGTCAATGCTACCTTGAGCTTATCAAAAGCCTCCATGCATTCCTTGCTTAGATCAAACTCAATGTCCTTTTGCAACAACCTTGAGAGAGGCAATGCTACCTTACTAAAGTCCTTTATAAATCTTCGATAAAATCCTGCATGTCCAAGAAAAGAACAGACTTCCCTCTCGAAAGAGGGGTAAGGCAAGCTAGATATAACATTAATCTTTGCTGGATCTACGGAAATACCATCTTTGGAAAGAATATGTCCTAAAACAATGCCTTGCTTAACCATGAAATGGCACTTCTCAAAATTCAAGACAAGGTTAGTTTTAGTACATCTTTCCAAAACTTTTTCAAGATTATCCAAGCAATGATCAAAAGAATCACCATATACCGTGAAATCATCCAAGAATACCTCCATGCATTGCTCTAGAAGGTCCACAAATATGCTCATCATGCACCTTTGGAAAGTTGACCGTGCATTGCATAAGCCGAATGGCATACGCTTGTAGGCATAAGTTCCAAAAGGGCAAGTAAATGTTGTTTTTTCTTGGTCTTCTAGAGCAATGTGTATTTGGAAGTACCCCGAATAGCCATCTAGAAAGGAATAATGGGATTTACCGGATAATCGATCGGGCATTTGATCGATAATCGGAAGTAGAAAATGATATTTTCTAGTGGTCGAGTTCAACCTTCGGTAGTCTATACATACTCGCCAAGAGTTTTGCACCGTGTTGCTATGAGCTCCCCGCTTTCATTTTTGATTGTGGTTACCCCGAATTTCTTTGGCACAACTTGAACGGGGATTAGCCATTCACTATCCGAAATGGGGTAGATGATGTCCGCCTCGAGTAACCGTGTTACCTCTTTCTTGACAACCTCCAAAATGGTAGGATTCAAGCGCCTTTGAGGTTGTCTTACGGGTCTAGCTCCTTCCTCTAAAAAGATCCGGTGCTCACACACTTGGGGGCTTATTCCCACTAGATCCGCCAAGCTCCACCCTATTGCCCTTTTGTTCTTCCTCAAAACACATAGCAACTTCTCTTCTTGTTGAGGATTTAGTTTCCTTGCTATGATCACCGGGAACTTGTGGGCTTCATCAAGGTATGAATACTTTAGGTGGGGTGGCAATGGCTTCAATTCTAGCTTTTGCTCTTGGCTTGTCACTTGAATTTATTCACTTGGATCTTCACTATCTTCTTCAATCATATGTTTCTCTTCTACCTTTGTACATTGCACTTTGGCCACAATGTTGTCAATTAAGTCACACCGGAATATGGAATGGTTCTCCGGTGGGTGCCTCATTACCTCTTCTAGGCTAAAACTTACAACTCTCCCATTTATCTTAAATGAGTAGGTTCCCGAATGGGCATCCAACTTGAATATAGAGGTCTTCAAAAACGGTCTCCCAAGTAGGATAGATGATGCCCTGTCAGATTCACTTGGTGGTATCTCAATGATATGGAAATCAATTGGAAATATCAAACCCTTGATGTTGACCAACACATCTTCCGCAATACCCATCACGGTTATTATGCTCTTGTCCGCCAAGACAAACCTAGCCGCCGACCGCTTCAACGGTGGGAGCTTCAATAGATGATAAACGGAAAGAGGCATAATGCTAACGTATGCACCAAGGTCACACATACAATCAATGAATTGGACTCCATCTATGACACAAGAGACTAAACAAGGACCCGGATCAACACACTTTTCCGGAATGGCTCCCATCAAAGCCGAAATAGAACTCCCCAATGGAATGGTTTCCAACTCATGAATTCTATCTTTGTTCATACACAAGTCCTTAAGAAATTTCGCATATTTAGGCACTTGATGTATAACATCAAAGAGGGGGATAGTTACCTCCACTTTCTTGAACATCTCTACCATTTTTGGGTCAAGTTCTACATGCTTCTTAGCCTTTCTTGCCGTTGTAGGAAATGGGATTGGTTGAGCCACTTTCTCTAAGACTTGCTCCTTTCTAGGGACTTCACTCTTTGGTTGAGGGTTTTTATCTTCAACTATCACATGTGCTTCCTCCTCCTCTTCTATTTCCTCTATCTCAACTCCATCCTCTTCTTGAGTAATGATCATTGGGTTTGAGTCCCTCTCTTTCAATTGAGTTCCGGACCTCAAGGTTACGGCTGATGCCACCCTTGGGGTTGGGTAGAGGTTGAGAAGGTATGGCGCTAGAGGTAGAGGCTTGAGGAGTATGGGTAGAAGGTGGCTCCATGCGAATAATGAGAGCTTGGAGGGTGGAAGTAAGACCATTAAGACTTGAGTTGAGTATATTTTGGAGTTTCTTTTGCCCTTGGAGTATGGATTAGAGTGTGTCATCTTGATTTGGAGAGGTGGAAGGATATGTGATTTGTGGTGCTTGGAGTTGGTTGGGTTGAGGTAGTTGTCTATGAGGTGGTATGTAGGTTTGATAGTTCCTTCCTTGGTTTGGTTGTTGGTTTAGAGGGTTTTGTGAATATCGGTTTTGTGGAGTGTTATTGTTCCATCTTTGGTTGCCTCCATTGTCCCTACCTCCTTGTTGATAATTGTCCCACTAACTTTGGTTGGAGCCATCCCTCCAACCTTGATTGGAGTTGTTACTCTCTTGGCTATAGTTGCCTCCTTGTTGGGATACCCTTGGTTGTAATTGCTCCCTTGTGAATGGTATCCTTGATTGGCACGTTCATAGTAGGAGCGATCATAAAAGTTGTGGGTAGCCGCTAGAGTGTTATCTTCTTGGAGACTTGGACACTCATCCGTGTAGTGGGAGTAGCATGAACAAATGCCACACACTTTTTGGGGGACCAATTGTTGACCTTGTTGGTTTTGAGGAGGTGGTGGTTGTTGTTGGGATGGAGGTTGTTGTTGATTCACTTGGAGTTGCTTTAGAAGACTTGTCATCTCACACAAGGTCTTAGTAAGGGTAGCGGTCTCACCACTAGAAGAAACTTCATTCACGGTCTTTGGGCGGTTGACTCTCCGTCTAGCATGTTGAGTGAACTCGGACAAGTCGGTAATGAGTTGCCATGCCTCCTCCACCGTCCTATATTTTGACAAAGAACCGTTGCTTGAAGCATCCAATAAATTCTTATCTTGCTCCCTCATGCCTTGGCACACATAGCTAAGCAATACTTGAGTGTCAATCATGTGGTTGGGACATGAGTCAAGAAGTTTGCGGAATCGCTCCCAATACTCATATAAAGTTTCCATCTCACCTTGTACAATACATGAGATCTCCTTCCTTAGCTTGTCTGTCATTTCTACGGGCATGAATTTATCAACGAATTCTCTTCTAAGCAAGTCCCAATTGGACACAACATCACTAGGTAAGGTATAAAACCACTCCTTGGCTCTTTCCTCAAGAGAAAAGGGGAAGGCAAATAACCATATGGTCACTTCATCGGATCCTACCCGCCTAGTAGTCGAGCATACACCATGAAAGTCCTTGAGATGTCTAATTGGATCTTGTGCGGGAAGTCCATGGAACTTTGGTAAAAGATTGATGAGAGCGGTCTTGAGTTCAAAGTTTGCATTCAAGTTGGGATGAAGTACATGGAGAGGTTGGAGAACAAAATCCGGTGCACCCGCTTCCTTGAGAGTAACCCTCCTTGGAGCGGCCATATCGTCAACACCTAAATCAAAAGAAGAACTATTAGTAGTATCAACGGAAGAGTAATTAGTGCCTTCGTTGGATGACGGTGATATGGTTGGTGAATTGGTAAGACCCTTTTCACCTTCCTCAAAGGCTAACCGCCTCCGCGCTTGCCTAATATGAAGCAAATTTTTTTCAATTTCCGAATCAAATGGTGCTAAGCTCGGATTTGGTAGTGAACGCGTCATACAATGAAGGAGAGAAGCTCATGACATCAATTGGTATCAAAGCAAAGACTAATCCTAACTAACAATCAAACAAACAAACAATTAATTAATAGAAAAATGCAAGTATTCACATATTAACATATTCACACTAACCAATGGAATGGCACACATAAGCAAATTCCCCGGCAACGGCGCCATTTTGATGAACGGACATAGTTCCTTGGTTTGATCAAGGGGAAGACAAGTTCGCAATAGCGGTTGGGGAACTTGTTCGGATCCCTTGCCGGATTGTCCTTCTCCAAAACATGAATGTTGGCAATGCTCCTTGTCTTATTGGAGAGGGGCTTGGCTTTAGGTCCTTGTTGTGCTTTGCTAGTGGACCGTGAAGGTGCCTTCTTAGGCGCCTTTCCATTGTCTCTTTTGATCACCATCCTAGAAAAGAAGGAGAAATGGTGAAATTAAGCTCAAGGAGGCACCAAGAAAGAATAAGCATGCTAGTGATAAAGCATAAAAGAATAAGTGGCTTAGATACATGACAGCTGCAACATGTAACTAAGGCAATAATGAAAATCTTGGCTAATCACTAGCATGTGATGTATGAGTAGTATAGGCATGCAAAGAAGAAGCATGAGAAGCACACACTCTTAATCATCAACAACAAGAAGTGAAAAATAAGGTAAGAGCATGTAGAAATGAAAAAAGAAATGTAGTAAGCTCAATGCACATATGAACAAACAAGTGAATGAGAAAGAACACTAAGATAGAAAATACTAAGTCAAAGTAACCCCAAGAAGTCATGTGGGCCTTTCATCAAACACTTGGTGTGCATCCCTTCTATGACAAAAATTGAGAGAAGAGTGACAATGTAACATCCCATAAAGCATCATCAATCATCATATCACACCACAAATTGCAAAAGAGAGCAAGTAAATCAAACAAACTCATCAATGCAAGAGTAAGCTCCACTTGGAACACCGATAAGAGAATGAAAGGAAAGATGGAAAGAAAATTCAACAAGCAAAGAAAACATGAATGAAACTAACTAAGAGGGAGAGTAAGGGAATGTAACTAAGGAAAGGAAGAAGGAAAAGGGAAACCAAACAAAAGTGGAAATGAGGAGTACCTTGAGAGGGGTAAGAAGAGATGGGGTATGGAGGTGAGAGGAAGGGTAGTGAAGAGTGAGAGAGAAGAGAGGGAAAAGAGAGGTGTGGGTCCACCGGAAGTGGTGGTTGCCGTCGGTGGTGGCAGAGAAGGGGTGGTAGAGATGGTAAGAGAAGGGGAGTAGAGGTGAAGAAGAAGGGGGTGGTAAGACGAAAGAAAAAAATTGAAGAAGAAAGGTGCGCTAAAGCAATTGGTTCACGGAACAGACGCACGCGCGCCATGCACGCGTGCGCGTGCATGGGCGAAAATCTGTAAAGGTGCGGACGCGCGAAGTAGTGAAATGCCAGTGTACGCGTAAGCGCCAGGTGCGCATGCGCGTGCATGTAAGTTGTGCCCTCAGCATAGGTTGGGCACAACTCTGACTCAACTCTCAGGAAAGAGTACCAGAAAATAAAATTTGGTGATCGACGCGGAAGCGCACGGTGCGCTGACGCGTCGATTGGCATGATGGTCGAGGTACGCGTGCGCGCCTGGTGCGCCTACGCGTGAGGTGAGCTAGGGCACAACTCTCGGGAGGGATGGCCCAGGATCGCAAATCGCAGTAGTGACGCGTACACGGCTTGTGCGCGTGCGCGTGCTTTTGTGCGAATGGCCATGGACGCGTACGCGCATTGTGCGCGCATGCGTGATGCTGGTTATTCCCAAGGTCCAAAGCTGGCCCAGAATTTGCACAACTCTCTGGAAGATGGCCCAGTAGCTGCGAAGACCGATGGACGCGTACGCGCACAGTGCGCGCACGCGTGCCCCCCCCCCCCCCCCTTTTTTTTTTTGAAATAAACTTTATGAAAGATGCCTAGTTGTCATGAATTTAATGGCCAATCCTACCAAAGAGGCCAAAAACACCCAAAATCGTTGCAAAACCTAAAGAGGAGTGTTCTTCTACCACACAATCAAATCATTCATGGAAGAATCAATGCAAGGTTTCATGAGTAAAATATCCTAGGTATTTACAATTAACTCTAATCAAAGAGGACTATAGCTAAGCATTCGTAAACCAATCAAGAGGTTAAAAACTATACACAAAGGGGTAAAAAGGATAGATCTCACCATGGTGGGGTGTCTCCCACCTAGCACTTTTGTTTAATGTCCTTAAGTTGGACTTCCACTAGCTCATTGCTCTTTGCCAAGAGGTTAGAAACTAGCAATGAATCCGATCGTGAGTATAGTCTAACCAACACGCGAATACCACATCAAACAATTCTAAAATCTATAACTGAGAGTATTGATCCCGGGCCGTTCTCCCTAGGAATTGCTTTAGAATGTGCATCTTCCAAAAGGAATACCTCAATCTCTTTGTTGCTCTCCAGTTGCTCACCATGATACAACTTGAGACGGTGCCCATTGACCTTGAAGATATCCGAACTTGAGGGATGGCGCAAATGGTAAACCCCATAGGGTTCCGCTTTCACTACTTGTTATGGGCCTTCCCATTTTGACCTTAGTTTACCGGGCAACAATCTCACTCTAGAATTGTAAAGAAGGACTAGATCACCGGCTTTAAATTCTTTGCCTCTTGTGTTCCTATCATGCACGGCTTTCATTTTCTCCTTGTAAAGTCTAGAGTTGTCATAAGCTTTGGTGCACGAAGTTGTAATGTTAATGTTCACATTACTCTCTTACAACTTCTCACGTGCCTGGGCTGTTTTGGGCGTTCAACGCCAGGCTGTAACCTGTTTCTGGCGTTGAACTCCAACTTGTAACGTGTTTCTGTCGCTGGACGCCAGACTACAACATGGAACTGGCATTGAACGCCAGTTTACGTCATCTATCCTAGAGAAAAGTGTGGACTATTATATATTTCTGGAAAGTCCTGGATGTCTACTTTCCAACGCAATTGGAAGTGCGTCAATTGGACTCCTGTAGCTCCAGAAATTTCATTCTGAATGCAGAGAGGTCAGGATCCAATAGCATCAGCAGTCCTTTTTCAGCCTGAATAAGATTTTTGCTCATCTCCCTCAATTTCAGCCAGAAAATACCTGAAATTACAGAAAAATATGCAAACTCATGGTAAAGTCCAGAAATATGAATTTTGCCTAGAAACTGCAAGTTTTCACTTGACACCTTCACGCAACAAGCACATGGTTAGGGACAGCTTGGTTT
Organism: Arachis ipaensis; assembly: GCF_000816755.2. Taxonomy (NCBI): domain Eukaryota; kingdom Viridiplantae; phylum Streptophyta; class Magnoliopsida; order Fabales; family Fabaceae; genus Arachis; species Arachis ipaensis. Next base: position 51,845,813 of record NC_029786.2, on the reverse strand, counting down.
AGCCGCTTAGACCAGGATTTGATTCCTTCAGGCCCTCCTATCCACTGATGCTCAAAGCCTTGGATCCTTTTTATTACCCTTGTCTTTTGGTTTTAAGGGTTATTGGCTTTTTTTTTTTTGCAAGCTTTGTATTCACTGCTTTTTCTTGCTTCAAGAATCATTTTTATGATTTTTCAGATTACCAATAACATGTCTCATGTTTATCATTCTTTCAAGAGCCAACATATTTAACATTCAAGAACATCAAATTCCAAAGACATATGCACTGTTCAAGCATTCATTCAGAAGGCAGAAAGCATTGCCACCAATGTAAACAATTAGAATTTGTTTTATTAAAAACTCGAAAATTATTGCCTCCTTGTTCTAAAGAAAATCTTCTATTTTATTCATGTTTAATGATGATGAGGAAAATAAATTATAGCTTAATTGGGGATAAAATCAAAATATAAATACTAATTGCCATTATATGACTCCTAAGGTGAAACTCAAATAATAGAAAAAAAAAGTTATCACAGGGTTAAGGTTAAGATCAGAACTCAACAACCTTGACTTTGGGAAGTGGATGCCTCTTTAGTCTGTGGGGTGCTTGGCCCTTCAAGAGATAGTTTCTGACGCTTAAGTTCTCTTAATTCACGCCCTTGCACCTCTTGTTCTCTGAGCAGTTTGCAAAGCATGCTATTTTGATTTTGCTGTTCTTCATTCAATTGGTCCATGGTTTCTTGCAACTTAGTGACAGATGCCTCAAGATGCTCCCAGTATTCAAATTGAGAGAGTTCTGGTAGGAATTCTTGCGCCCTCCTCTTGATGGGGTCATCCTGCATTTGTTGTTTTTCCATTGTGATTTTAGTGATTGGTTGCTCCACTGAGATATACTCTGTTATTCCCATCTTTACTCCAGCATCTTTGCAGAGCATAGAGATTAGGCTTGGATAAGCCAACCTGGCATCCTTGGAGTTCTTGTTGGCAAGTATGTAGAATTCAGATGGGATCAGTTGATGAACTTCTACTTCTTTTCCCAACATAATGCAATGGATCATCACTGCTCTTCTAATATTGACTTCAGAATGGTTGCTGGTGGGCAATATAGAACGCCCAATGAAGTTCAGCCATCCTTTGGTGACTGGTTTGAGATCTTCTCTCTTGAGTTGACTTGGGGCACCCTTCGTGCTGGTGGTCCACCTGGCTCCAGAGATGCATATATCCTCTAGAATCTTATCCAGGCCCTTGTTTGTTCTCATCATTCTCCTATTGAAGGAGTCTGGGTCATCTTTCAGCTGAGGTAGCTTAAAGATCTCCCTGATTTTGTCAGGGTGGATGTGAACAATCTTTCCTCTGACCACAGTCCTGTAGTCATAGAAGGCAGCTCCAGATATTCTCTGCCTGTCTGTTTGCCAAAGATTAGCGTAGAATTCTTGAACCATATTCCTTCCCACTTTCGTTTCAGGATTAGCTAGGACTTCCCAGTTCCTATTTCGAATCTGCTCTTGGATCTCCGGATATTCATCTTCTTTCAAATCGAACTTGACTTCTGGGATCACAGATCTTAGACCCATTATTTTGTAGTAATGGTCTAAATGTTCTTTGGTTAAGAACCTCCCTTGATTCCAAAGTGGTTTTGGAACACTCTCTTTCTTGCCTCTTGGAGTGGGTTGTTTTTCTTTAGGAGCCATGATCTTAGTGGGTATGGTTTAGTGATCACGGATAAACACACCAAACTTAGAGGATTACTTGTCCTCAAGCAAAAGAAAAGAAAGGAGAGGGATAGAAGGAGAGCTAGTGTTGAATGGTGGATGAGAGGAAGGAGGCCGAATGTGTTTTTAAAAGGGGGGGTGGGTTTTCGAAAATAGGGAGAAAGATAAGATAGAAGATATGATTTAAAAAGAGATAAGTAGGATAAGAAAAGATATAATTTAAAATTGAAAAGATATGAAAGATATTTGAAAAAGATAAATTTGGATCTTTTTTAAAAAAGATAATATGGAGATTTGAAAAAGATATTGATTAGTTGAAAAGATTTTTGAATGAAAAAAGATAGATTTGTTTTGAAAATTTTGAAAAAGAGTTGAATTGGATAAAAAAGGATTTGTGCTTATGGATTAAGATACATTTGATATTTTTAAAGTGGGGTTTTTAGGAATTAGGGATTTTAGAAATTAGGGTTTGTAACATGTTTATGCAAGAAATCATGAATTGAAACCTGAAAATTAAGATTAAAATGAAAAATATGAAGAAAAAAATGAATTTATCTCCTCCCACTATCCTGGCGTTTGAACGCCCAAACGCTGCATGTTTTGGGCGTTCAACGCCCAACTGATGCTTCTCCTGGGCGTTCAACGCCAAGCTGTTGCTTCTTTCTGGCGTTGAACGCCAGGAACTCCTTTGTCACTGGGCGTTTTTCTGAATGCCCAGGACGCTGTAAATCTGGCGTTAAACGCCCAGAAGGAGCTTCTTTCTGGCGTTCAATGCCCAGAAGATGCTTCTTTCTGGCGTTTAACGCCCAGATGGCTATCCTTACTGGCGTTTTCTTGCCAGCGAGCTCTTTTTCTCTGTTTTGTGTGCAGAATCCTTCTGTAACCCTGTAAACTTATACAATTGACTCTTTACCTTAGTATTAATGAACTTTATATAAACAAATAAAATCAAGAATAGGGCAAAATGCTTAGAGGAAGTGATGCCCCATGGCTGGGTTGCCTCCTAGCAAGCGCTTCTTTATTGTCTTTAGCTGGACCTTGCTGAGTTTTTAATCTAGCTTCAGCCTTGAGCACTCTTTCTCAACATTGCCTTCATGATAGTGCTTGATTCTCTGTCCATTAACAATGAACTTCTTATCAGAATCAATATCTTGAAGCTCCACATAACCATATGGTGATACACTTGTAATCACATATGGTCCTCTCCACCGGGACTTCAGTTTTCCGGGAAATAGCCTGAGCCTAGAGTTAAACAACAGAACCTTTTGTCCTGGTTCAAAGATTCTAGATGACAGCTTTCTGTCATGCCACCTTTTTTATTTCTCTTTGTAAAGCTTGGCATTTTCGAAAGCAGTTAATCTGAATTCCTCTAGCTCATTCAACTGGAGCAATCTTTTTTCTCCAGCTAATTTGGCATCAAAGTTTAGGAATCTGGTTGCCCAGTAGGCTTTATGTTCCTGTTCCACGGGCAGGTGACAAGCCTTACCAAACACAAGTTGGTAAGGAGAGGTCCCTATGGGAGTCTTGAATGCTGTTCTGTAAGCCCACAGAGCATCATCCAAGCTTCATGCCCAATCCTTTCTACAGGTACTTACAGTCCGTTCCAGGATTCTTTTTAGTTCTCTGTTAGAGACTTCAGCTTGCCCAATTGTCTTGTGGATGATATGGGGTTACCACCTTATGGCGAATTCCATACCGGACCATAGCAGAGTAAAGCTGTTTGTTGCAGAAGTGAGTGCCCCCGTAACTGATTAGTACCCTAGGGACACCAAATCTACTGAATATATGTTTCTGGAGGAAATTTAGTACTGTTTTAGTATCATTGGTGGGTGTGGCAATGGTCTCTACCCATTTTGATATATAGTCAACTGCCACCAGAATATAAGTGTTTGAGTATGATGGTGGGAAAGGCCCATGAAATCAATTCCCCATACATCAAACAACTCAATCTCCAAGATTTCTTGTTGAGGCATGGCATAACTATGAGGCAAATTACCAGCTCTCTGGCAACTGTCACAATTACGTACAAACTCTCGGGAATCTCTATAGAGTGTAGGCCAGTAGAAACCACATTGGAGGACCTTGGTGGCTGTTCGCTCACCTCCGAAATGGCTTCCATATTGTGATTCATGGCAATGCCATAGGATCCTCTGTGCTTCTTCTCTAGGCACAAACCTACGGATTATTCCGTCTGCACATCTCTTAAAGAGATAAGGTTCATCCCACAAGTAGTACTTTGCATCAGTAATTAATTTTTTCTTTTGTTGCCTGCTGTACTCTTTGGGAATGAACCTTGCAGCTTTGTAGTTTGCAATGTCTGCAAACCATGGTAATTCCTGAATGGTGAACAAATGCTCATCCGGAAAGGTTTCAGAGATCTCAATAGAGGGGGAGGACGCCCCTTCCACTGGTTCTATCCGGGACAGATGGTCAGCCACTTGGTTCTCTGTCCCTTTTCTGTCTCTTATTTCTATATCAAACTCTTGCAGAAGTAACACTCATCTTATGAGTCTGGGTTTTGAATCCTGCTTTGTGAGTAGATATTTAAGAGCAGCATGATCTGTGTAAACAATCACCTTTGATCCTACTAAGTATGATCTAAACTTGTCAATGGCATAAACCACTGCAAGCAATTCTTTTTCTGTGGTTGTGTAATTTTTCTGGGCATCATTCAAAACACGGCTAGCATAATAAATGACATGCAGAAGCTTGTCATGCCTCTGCCCCAGTACTGCACCAATGGCGTGATCACTGGCATCACACATTAATTCGAATGGCAATGTCCACTCTGGTGCAGAGATAACTGGTGCTGTGACCAACTTAGCTTTCAGAGTTTCAAACGCTTGTAGGCACTCTGTGTCAAATACAAATGGCGTGTCAGCAGCTAGCACGTTGCATTGAGGTTTTGCAATTTTTGAAAAATCCTTTATAAACCTCCTATAGAATCCTGCATGCCCCAGAAAGCTTCTGATTGCCTTAACATTGGCAGGTGGTGGTAATTTTTCAATTACCTCTATTTTAGCTTGATCCACCTCTATTCCCTTGTTTGAAATTTTATGCCCAAGGACAATCCCTTCAGTCACCATAAAGTGACATTTTTCCCAGTTTAAAACCAGGTTGGTCTCTTGGCATCTTTTCAAAACCAGTGTCAGGTTATCAAGACAGGAGCTGAATGAGTCTCCATATACTGAGAAGTCATCCATGAAGACTTCCAGAAAATTTTCCACCATATTAGAGAAAATAGAGAGCATGCATCTCTGAAAGGTTGCAGGCGCATTACACAGCCCAAAAGTCATCCTTCTGTAAGCAAATACTCCAGATGGACATGTGAATGCTGTTTTTTCTTGATCCTGGGGATCTACTGCAATTTGGTTGTAGCCTGAATAGCCATCCAAAAAGCAGTAATAATTATGACCTGCTAGTCTTTCTAGCATCTAGTCTATGAATGGTAAAGGAAAATGATCCTTTCTGGTGGCTGTATTGAGCCTTCTGTAATCAATACACATGCGCCACCCTGTAACTGTTCTTGTAGGAACCAGTTCATTTTTTTCATTATGAACCACTGTCATGCCTCCCTTTTTAGGGACAACTTGAATAGGACTCACCCAGGGGCTATCTGAAATAGGATAAATAATACCAGCCTCCAGTAATTTAGTGACCTCTTTCTGCACCACTTCCTTCATGGTTGGATTTGGCCGCCTCTGTGGTTGAACCACTGGCTTAGCATTGTCCTCCAATAAGATCTTGTTCATGCATCTAGCTGGGCTTATGCCCTTAAGATCACTTATGGACCACCCAAGAGCTGTCTTGTGTGTCCTTAGCACTTGAATTAGTGCTTCCTCTTCCTGTGGATTTAAAGCAGAGCTTATGATCACTGGAAAAGTATCACCTTCTCCCAGAAATGCATATTTCAGGGATGGTGGTAATGGTTTGAGCTCGGGTTTAGGAGGTTTTTCCTCTTCCTGAGGAAATTTCAGAGACTTTTTCAATTCCTCTGAATCCTCTAGATCAGGTGGAACATCTTTAAAGATGTTTTCCAGCTCTGATTCGAGACTCTCAGCCATGTTGATCTCTTCCACCAAAGAGTCAATAAGATCAACTTTCATGCAGTCTTTTGGTGTGTCTGGATGTTGCATGGCATTGACAACATTCAACTTAAACTCATCTTCATTGACTCTCAGGGTGACTTCCCCCTTTTGGACATCAATGAGGGTTCGTCCAGTTGGTAGGAAAGGTCTTCCTAGAATGAGAGTAGCACTCTTGTGCTCCTCCATCTCCAGCACTACGAAGTCAATGGGAAAGGCGAATGGCCCAACCCTAACTATCATGTCCTCAATCACGCCTGATGGGTATTTAATGGAGCCATCAGCAAGTTGGAGACATATACGGGTTGGTTTAACTTCTTCAGTTAAACCAAGCTTTCTGATAGTGGATGTAGGTATTAGGTTGATGCTTGCCCCAAGATCGCATAATGCTGTCCTTGTGCAATTTCCCTCTAATGTGCATAGTATTAGAAAGCTTCTGGGATCTTTAAACTTTTCAGGAAAGCTTTTCAGAATGAATGCACTGCATTCTTCAGTGAGGAGAACTCTTTCAGTTTCTCTCCAATCCTTCTTATGACTCAAGATCTCTTTCATGAACTTGGCATAAGAAGGTATTTGCTCAAGTGCCTCTGCAAACGGAATCTTAATTTCAAGAGTCCTGAGATAATCTGCAAAGCGAGCAAATTGCTTATCCTGCTCCTCTTGGCGGAGTTTTTAAAGATAAGGTATCTTGGCTTTATATTCCTCAACCTTGGTTGCTGTAGGTTTATTTCCTACAGAAATAGTTGAAGAAGCCTTTTTAGAGGGGTTGTCATCAGCACTTGTGAGTGTCTGATCCCTCTCTGGCATTTGAGTGCCAGAGTTAGAAGCTGGAGTGACGTTAGATGCCAACTCCTCAGCTGTTCCTGGCGTTTGAACGCTAGAACTGTGCTTCCTTTGGGCATTCAACGCCAGTTCCTTGCTTGTTTCTGGCGTTGAACGCCATTCCTGAGCATGGTCTGGGCGTTCAACGCCAGCCTTCCACCCAATTTCTGGCGTTTTAACACCAGAATTATTTTTTCCTGGGCTCTTACTATCCTCAGATGGATTTTGGGTGGTTTGCTCATTTCTTGGCTTCCTGCTGCCTTGAGGTGGGGTATTTAATGTTTTCCCACTTCTTAATTGAACTGCTTGGCATTCTTCTGTTATTTGTTTTGACAGCTGCTGTTTTGTTTGCTTCAGTTGTTCTTCCATATTTATATTAGCCATCCTTGTCTCTTGTAGTCTATCTTTGAATTCGGCTAACTGTTGTGTTAGAAAGTCCAATTGTTGATTGAATTCAGCAGCTTGTTCTACAGGACTGAGTTCAGCAGTTACTGTTTTAACCTCTTCTTTTATGGAAGGGTCACAGCTTAGGTACAGATGCTGATTTCTGGCAACTGTATCAATGAACTCTTGAGCTTCTTCAATTGTCTTTCTCATGTGGATAGATCCACCAGCTGAGTAATCTAGAGAGATCTGAGCTCTTTCTGTAAGCCCATAATAGAAGATGTCTAATTGAACCCACTCTGAAAACATTTCAGAGGGGCATTTTCGTAGCATCTCTCTGTATCTCTCCCAGGCATCATAAAGAGATTCATTATCTCCTTGTTTAAAGCCTTGGATGTCCAGCCTTAGCTGTGTCATCCGTTTTGGAGGAAAGTATTGATTCAATAATTTTTTTTGTTAGCTGTTTCCATGTCCTTATGCTAGCCTAAGGTTGGTTATTTAACCACCTCTTGGCTTGGTCTTTTACAGTAAATGGAAACAGTAATAATCTGTAGACATCCTGATCTACTTCCTTATCATGTACTGTGTCAGCAATTTGTAAAAACTGTGCCAGAAACTCTGTATGTTCTTCCTGTGGAAGACCAGAATACTGGCAGCTTTGCTGCACCATGATAATGAGCTGAGGATTCAACTCAAAGCTACTGACTCCAATGGAGGGTATGCAGATACTACTCCCATATGAAGCAGTAGAGGGGTTAGCATATGACCCCAGAGTCCTTCTGGACTGTTCATTTTCACTTAGATCCATGATGGAGAAAGGGAGATGATATAATAATAAAAAAAATTATTTTTATTTATTTATTTATTTATTTCAAAAATAAAATAAATTAAAATAAAATAAATAAAAATGGGTGAAGATTTTCGAAAAAATGAGGAGAGAGAAAGTGGTTAGGAAGTTTCGAAAAGGATATGATGATTTTTGAAAAAGGTTTTAAATTTTGAAATAAAAATCTGAATTTTAAAGGTAAATTTCGAAAATTTGCTTTAAAATAGAGAGAAAAGATATTTTTGAATTTAAAGTGGAGAGAGAAAAACAATAAGATAGCACAAGATTTAAAATTTTTAGATCTAATGCTCCTTGTTTTCGAAAATTTTGGAGGGAAAACACCAAGGAACACCAAACTTAAAAATTTTAAGATCAAGACACAAGAAAAACTCAAGAACACTTTGAAGATTCACAAGAACACAAGAACATGAAGAAAGAACACCAAACTTAAAATTTTTAGAAAACCAAAATAGGTTTTTTCGAAAACCAAAGAAAAATCAACAAAAAAACACCAAACTTAAAGTTTGGCACAAGATTTAATGTAAAAATTATTTTTGAAAAAGAATTTTAAAAAGAAGGTACCCAATTTACTAAGAACACAGACCAACGCTCTAGCCAAATGGGCAGTGAATGTAACACTTGTTTTGAAAAATATTTTTAATAACTAAGAAAAAAATATTATTTTTATTTTTATTTTATTTTTTGAAAAGAATATAAAAGACTCTGACCCAAATGACAAAATTTACCTAATCTAAGCAACAGGATTCACCGTCAGTTGTTCAAACTCAAACAATCCCCGGCAACGGCGCCAAAAACTTGGTGCACGAAGTTGTAATGTTAATGTTCACATTACTCTCTTACAACTTCGCACAACTAACCAGCAAGTGCACTGGGTCGTCCAAGTAATACCTTACGTGAGTAAGGGTCGATCCCACGGAGATTGTTGGCTTGAAGCAAGCTATGGTTATCTCGTAACTCTTAGTCAGGATATAATATCAATAATAATTCTTAATTTGAATTGTAAAAAGTAAGAAGGGCAGAACACAATTTATACTTGTATGCAATAATGGAGAATATGTTGGAGTTTTGGAGATGCTTTGTCTTCTGAAATTTTACTTTCCTCTGTTTTCTGATTCACGCACGCACGTCCTCCTATGGCAAGCTGTGTGTTGGTGGATCACCGTTGTCAATGGCTACCATCCATCCTTCTAGTGAAAAGGGTCCAGGTGCGCTGTCACCGCACGGCTACTCATCTGCAGGTTCTCAATCGTACCGGAATGGGATTTACTATCCTTTTGCGTCTGTCACTACGCCCAGCACTCGCGAGTTTGAAGCTCGTCACAGTCATTCAATCCTTGAATCCTACTTGGAATACCACAGACAAGGTTTAAACTTTCCGGATTCTCTTAAATGCTGCCATCAATCTAGCTTATACCACGAAGATTTTGATTAAGAGATCCAAGAGATATTCATTCATTCTACGGTGAACGGAAGTGGTTGTCAGGCACGCGTTCGTGGGGGAATGATGATTGTCACATTCATCACATTCATGTTGAAGTGCGAATGGATATCTTAGATAGGAACACACATGTTTGAATGGAAAACAGAAATACTTGCATTAATTCATCCAGACACAGCAGAGCTCCTCACGCCCAACAATGGAGTTTAGAGACTCATGCTGTCAAAGAGTACAAAATTCAGATCTAAAATATCATGAGATACAAAATAAGTCTCTAAAAGTTATTTAAATACTAGACTAGTAACCTAGGTTTACAGAAAATGAGTAAACTATGATAGATAGTGCAGAAATCCACTTCTGGGGCCCACTTGCTGTGTGCTGGGGCTGAGACTAAAGCTTCTCATGTGCCTGGGCTGTTTTGGGCTTTCAACGCCAGGCTGTAACCTGTTTCTGGCGTTGAACTCCAACTTGTAACGTGTTTCTGGCGCTGGACGCCAGACTGCAACATGGAACTGGCGTTGAATGCCAGTTTACGTCGTCTATCCTTGAGCAAAGTATAGACTATTATATATTGCTGGAAAGCCCTGGATGTCTACTTTCCAACGCAATTAGAAGCGCGTCAATTGGATTCCTGTAGCTCCAGAAATTCCATTCCGAGTGCAGAGAGGTCAGGATCCAACAGCATCAGCAATCCTTTTTCAGCCTGAATCAGATTTTTGCTCAGCTCCCTCAATTTCAGCAAGAAAATACCTGAAATTACAGAAAAATATACAAACTCATAGTAAAGTCCAGAAATATGAATTTTGCCTAGAAACTGATGAAAATAAACTAAAAACTAACTAAAACATACTAAAAACTATATGAAATTAACCCCAAAAAGCATATAAAATATCCGCTCATCAAGCTTCAAGCCTCAAACATTCCAACTCTGCTAGTTGTAGTTTCCTCTCAATTCCGGCTCCACTCAAACTTGGATTACACTCCTTGATGGCCCAATATGCCTTGTGCTCTCTCTCCACCGTTAAATGGCAAGCCTTTCTATACACCAACCGAAAGGGGCTCATGCCAATTGGCATTTTGTATGCCGTTCGGTAGGCCCATAATGCATCGGTGAGCTTGGCACTCCAATCTTTCCTATTGGGTTTCACAATCCTTTCTAAGATGCGTTTAATCTCCCGATTGAAAACCTCGGCTTGGCCGTTTGTTTGTGGGTGGTAGGCCGTGGCTACTTTATGCATAATGCTATACTTCTTCATGAGTCCTTCCATTCTTTTGTTGCAAAAGTGTGAACCTTGGTCGCTCGCGATTGCTCGTGGCAACCCAAATCTACAAATGATATTATTTCTCACAAAAAAAGGACCACGTTAGCATCATCCGTCCGAGTGGGTATCGCTTCCACCCATTTAGACACATAAGTAGAATGTAGAGAAAACCATTAGAATTTGGGAATGGTCCCATGAAGTCAATTTCCCACACATCAAAAATCTCACAAAATAGTATGGTTTGTTGGGGAATTTTATCCTTCTTGGAGATGTTACCAAATCTAATGCATTGAGAACAAGATTTACAAAAATGAGAAGAGTTCTTGAAGAGAGCTGGCCACCAAAACCACAATCTAGAATTTTCCTTGCCGTTCTTTGAGGTCCAAAATGGCCTCCTCCTTCAGAGGAGTGGCAAGCTTCCAAGATTGAGTGGAATTCGATTTGTGGAATGCACCTCCAAATTACTTGATCCGCCCCACATCTCCAAAGGTATGGGTCATCCCACACATAGTATTTGGATTCGCTTTTTAGCTTATCCCTTTGGTGTTTGGAGAGATTAGGAGGGAAGGAGCGAGATACTAAGTAATTGGCGATTGGTGCATACCAAGGAATGGTTTTCGAGATTGCATGTAAGCCCTCAAAGGGAAAAGAATCATTATTAGGAGTGATATCACCTTTTGTGTGTTTAAGGCGACTTAAGTGGTCCGCCACTAGGTTTTGCGTACCACTCCTATCCTTGATTTCCAAGTCAAACTCTTACAACAATAAAACCCATCTAATCAATCTCGGTTTAGATTCCTTCTTAGCCAACAAATACTTTAATGCCGCATGATCTGAGTACACTACCACCTTTGAACCGAGAAGATATGCTCGGAACTTGTCCAAGGCAAAAACAATGGCCAAAAGTTCTTTTTCGGTAGTAGTGTAGTTGGATTGGGCTCCATCTAGTGTCTTTGATGCATAGGCTATGACATATGGATTTTTACCCTCGCGTTGTGCTAACGCGGCTCCCACGGCAAAATTTGAAGCATCACACATTATTTCAAATGGCCGACTCCAATCCGGCCCTCGCACAATGGGAGCTTGGGTCAATGCTACCTTGAGCTTGTCAAAAGCCTCCATGCATTCCTTGCTTAAATCAAACTCAGCATCTTTTTGTAACAACTTTGAGAGAGACAATGCTACCTTGCAAAAATCCTTTATAAATCTCCGATAAAATCCTGCATGTCCAAGGAAAGAGCGGACCTCCCTCTCAGAAGAGGGGTAAGGCAAACTAGATATGACATTAATCTTGGCCGGATCTACGGAAATACCATCTTTGGAAACAATATGTCCTAAAACAATCCCTTGCCTAACCATGAAATGACACTTCTCAAAATTTAAGACAAGGTTAGTTTTAGTACATCTTTCCAAAACTTTTTCAAGGTTGTCTAAGCAATAGTCAAAAGAGTCACCATATACCATGAAGTCATCCATTAATACCTCCATGCATTACTCTAGAAAATCCGTAAATAAGCTCATCATGCACCTTTGGAAAGTTGCCGGCGTATTGCATAAGCCGAATGGCATACGCTTGTAGGAATAAGTTCCAAAAGGGCAAGTAAATATTGTTTTCTCTTGGTCCTCTAGAGCAATATGTATTTGGAAGTATCCCGAATAGCCATCTAGAAAGCAATAATGAGATTTACCGGATAATCGATCGAGCATTTGATCGATAAACAGAAGTGGAAAATGATCTTTCCTTGTGGCCGAGTTCAACCTTCGGTAGTCTATGCATACTCGCCAAGCGTTTTGCACCCGTGTTGCTATGAGCTCCCCGCTTTCATTCTTGATTGTGGTTACCCCGGACTTCTTAGGCACAACTTGAACGAGAGTCACCCATTCACTATCCGAAATGGGGTAGATGATGTCCGCCTCGAGTAATCGTGTTACCTCTTTCTTGACAACCTCCAAAATAGTAGGATTTAATCGCCTTTGAGGTTGTCTCACAGGTCTAGCTTCTTCTTCCAAAAAGATCCGGTGCTCACACACTTGGGGACTGACGTGGCGAAAATTGACGAATTAAGAATTGTTATGAGATATGCGTTGCAAGTATAGTTCTTAATCAAGCAGAAATCCACTTATGAATTTAGAAAGGTTGTCACAAAAATTAAAATTAAAATACTGGGAGTATGAATCCCAGGTCGTCTCCCAACGAGTTGCAGAAAGGTATGCTATTTTATTAATCAGATGTTTTCAAAAAGGGTTGAGTTGAATAAACAGGAAATTAAATTGGGGAAATTAAGTAATTTAAATAAAAGCCTTGACTGGGAGTAGATTAGTTGGAAGCCCTATTCTTGTTGAAGTACTCTCAAGATTAATTGACAATTGAAGGTTGCTCTGTTTAGTTATTGACGAAGCACAGAAGTTGGTGAATTAAAAATTATTAAAATAGTTACGTTGCAAGTATAGTTCTTAACTCACCAAAAATATGCTTATCAATTTAGAAATATGTCACAGATAGTTTAAATTAAAAATTACTGGGAGTTTAAGTCCCAGGTCATCTCCCAACGATTTGCAGAAAAGTGTGCTATTTTATTAATCAGATGTTCCAAGAAGTTGAGTTAAGTAGGTGGAAAACTAAATTGAGAAAATTCAAATAATATGAATAAAAGCCTTGACTGGAAGTTGATTAGTTGGAATCTCTATTATTGATGGGATAATTTCAAGATTAATTTATAATTAATGGTTGTTCTGTTTAGTTATCCTTTACTAGGTAAAGAAAAGTCAAACAAGTTGGAATGCTAGATCTGTTCACGAGTTGCAACCCACTTAATTCAAAGGGATTGGTGTTAGTGATTAGATAACAATCCAACAGTTAACCCAATTACAAATTTTCTTTCAATCCTTCCAACTCAAGAGTTCCTTTCAATCAACTCCCCATCAAGTGAGGGAAGCTCTTCTCAATGTTCCAATGCTAAGACCAATTGAAAATTAAAATTCTAAAACCTAGAGAGAGAAACCTAAAAGAGTAAAACTAGATCTAAAACTGCCAACTGTGTAGAATGAATGTTTTCTTTTGTTTGTGCATATTCTCTGGCTCTAGTCTGCTGTTCCGGGCCGAAAACTGGGTCGAAATAAGGTCCAAAATCGCCCCCAGCGAATTTTGCAGATTATGCAGATCGCACATGTCACGCGATCGCATCATCCATGCGGACGCGTCATTCGCGCTTTTCCTTGCCACGCGTTCGTGTCGTCCACGCTATCGCGTCGCTTGAGCTTTTCCAATCCGCGCGGCCGCGTGAGCCATGCGGCCGCGTCACTGCGATTTGCTCTCCTTCGCGCGGTCGCGTGAGCCATGCGACCGCGTCACTTCTCGCTGGTTATCTCCTCAAATTCTTGTCCTATAAAGTCTGAAACACTCAACACACAGATCACGGCATCGAATGGAATAGAGGAGAATTAAAATTACATAATTAAAGTCTCTAGGAAGCATTTTTCACACATGTTATAAATTCTGGAAGGAATTATAATTTCATGCTAATTTAATGAATAAGTAGGTAAGGATCATGATAAAACCACACAATTAAACACAATATAAACCATAAAATAGTGGTTTATCAACCTCCCCACACTTAAACATTAGCATGTCCTCATGCTTAATTGAAGGAGATAAGGAAATAAGTATGAACATGTAGAAATTCATGAAATGCAATGCAAGCCTATATATATATATAAATAAATGCAACTATATGATTCTTGCCCACTTGATCAAAAGTAAATAAGCTCTTCAAAACAATTACAAATCAAATTCCACTAATTCTATCATTATACAATAAAACAGATAAAAGTGCAAGAAGATAGCTCATGAAAGTAGGGAACATGAAAATTCAAGCATTGAACCCTCACTGATAATGTATGTACGCTCTAATCTCTAGTGTATAGGGTAATCACTCTATCCTTCTCTAATCATGCTTTCTAACTTTTTTTCTTCTCCTAACCAATCAACAACAGTTAATATACCAATGCAAACATCATGAGGTCTTTTCAAGGTTGTAATGGGGCTAAGGTATAGGTAGGGGTATACATTTGGTCAAGTGAGCTAATAAATTGAATCTTTAATTAACCCAAGCTTCAACCCAACCTATATATTTTTAATGTAATCTTAAAGTTCATACCTAGCTACCCAGAATTCCCTTTTTCTATCCATACTCATGTATCAACTTTATATTTGATTCTATCATATGTGCATTGATCTTTGAATTCTGAATTTAACATTGGGGTAATTTTTGTCCCCTTATTTATTTATAATTTTTTTTTGACATTAAAATAAATATATCTTATCAATGCACATAGATTTTTAATTCTTATAGTTTCACATGAGTAGGTATCCAAATTCCCATTAAATTCTCATGACACGTTCTTTTAACAACTTTTGTTCCTACAATTTCCCATACTTAACTAGCACACACAATCCTATCTTAAGCTAACCAAAGATTCAATTTGGGATATACAATTGTTTTTCAGCTTAAGGTTAGTAATGTGGTAAAATATAGAACAAATGGGATTTAAAGGCTCAAAGTGGTTAACAAAGGTAATTGAAAAGGGTAGGGTTAATTTGGATAAGTGAGTTTAAACAAATAATGGCCTCAATCATGTGCAAGCATGCAAATATAATAAATATTGGACATATAAGATAAAACAAAATATAGATTACAATCATAGAGAAGTAAACACACAAGAATGAAATAATTATGGTTAAATAATGTAACCATACATAAAGGCTCAAATCTTTCACAGGTTGTGTATTCTTTAGCTCAAATATCATGTTCCAAATACAACTCAAGCAAATTTATCATAAAATTTTGAAAATTTTGTTCCAAAGATAGAGTCTTAAAAGAAACTTATTGTCTTTTCAATCAAGTAGAACATGCATGCAACTATCCTAACCTATGCAATTTATTCTATTCTATAAAAGAAAAAAAATCTAACTAAAATATCCTAATTATTGGTGCTAGGAAAAAGAAATTACCTCCAGAAGTCAGGTACTGACCGACCTCCCCACACTTAAGGCTTTGCACCGTCCTCGATGCCGTCTGTCATGAACAGGAGTGGGCTGGTGGCAGTATCTCCACAGTCGGGACCATTATGTCTCCCTGTGCTGGTAAAAGAAGTGGAGTCCAGGGTATCCGAGTTCCTGAAGTGTCCCTTGAGTAGCTCCTTGAGGTGTTTGAATCAGCACTCGTTACGGCGCTCTCTCATCTTTGCTTTCTGTTCTTGCCGATCCAACCTTTCGATTATCTGCTGGAGCAATTCATCAGTTGTAGGTGCTTGTGGTATTGAAGAAGGATTATCTTCAACTGGAGTAGTAGGAAGGCTTGTAGTAGCTGCTGGGAGTCTGAGGTATTTCCCGTGAGGGACATACTGATCATCCCGTGGAAGCACGGCTTTGGTGTCTCCAGCTCTGTAGGAGACTCCGGCTGCTGAGACAAGATCTGAGACCAAGGAAGGGAAAGGTAAGTTCCCCGCAATTTGTACGTGTCCCATAGCATTCTGGATATGTCTTGAGAGATGCAAAGGTTGGTCTGTAAGGAGGCACCATAGTAGAACAGCCATGTCCGCAGAGAAGGAGGACTCATGAGTGCTCGGAAAGACGTAATGGGACATGATCTGTGGCCAGACGCGAGCCTCCAAGGTAAGTGCTGAAGCCAAGATTCCCTTAGGGCGGGTACGGTGGTATCCGTAGATCCAATGGCTGCCAGGTAATGCGATAACTCCGAGAACAGATTCCCAGTCAAATTGGTACCGCTGGCGCTTAAGTGCGGCTTCTTGGAAGGCGTCCATTCCTTCTGGAATAGGGGGAAGACTCAGAGCTTGCTGAATGGCCTCCTCTGTGAGGGGGACTTGCTTCTGCCGGACATAAACAGACTGCAGGGTTGGCTTGTAGAAGTTAGAGTAGAACTCAACTACCCAAGAAAGATTGACCTGCCTTAGCTGTCTCCATAGGAAACCCCATTGTCTTCGTTCAATTTGCGGCTCAACAAAGGAAGCAATATTGGACGGGAGGATAAGAAGGTATTCATTGTTATAGTTTCTTTCTTCCAGGAGAGGGAACATCTGCTCACAGTAGCGATTGGAAAATCGTGCAGTGTCCTTTGTTGGAAAGGCTTTCTCCTTCTCATCAACCTTTATTATCCTCTTAATTCTTTTTGTTGAGGGCTTAACTGCGGTTGAAGAAGGCTCTGCCACTAATGCTCTTTTAGTTCCTCTTCTTGCTGGTGGTTTCGAAGTAGCTTTCTCTTTTCCTTTCTTGGTGGCCATCCTGAAAGAAGGGAAGAGAAAGTAAATTAAATTCAAAGAGAGATACAACAAAGAAAGAAACAGAAAAGAGGGTGATGGATGCACATTAAGATATACTGACATTATCACATGCTCGCGAGTACATGTGAAAAGCCAACAATGGAAAATAGCTAGTGCATAAATTATTAAAATAGTTACGTTGCAAGTATAGAGGAAGCAGTTTTCACACATGTTATAAATTCAACACACAGATCACGGCATCGAATCGAATAGAGGAGAATTAAAATTACATAATTAAAGTCTCTAGGAAGCAGTTTTCACACGTGTTATAAATTCAGGAAGGAATTATAATTTCATGCTAATTTAATGAATAAGTAGGTAAGGATCATGATAAAACCACACAATTAAACACAATATAAACCATAAAATAGTGGTTTATCAGTTATCCCTTACTAGGTAAGGGAAAGTCAAACAAGTTGGAATGCTGTTTCTATTCACAAGTTCCAATCCGCTCAATTGAAAAGGATTAGTGTCAGTGATTAGAGAGCATTCCAACAATAAACCCAATTACAATTTTTCTTTTAAGCATCCCAACTCATAGGTTCCTTTCAATCAACTCCCCATCAAGTTAGGGAACTACTCGCTCATTGTGAATGTAGAACTCATAACATAGGAAAGGGAATTAAAGAAAGACATGATAAATAAAACTCAAAGGAATCAATTAAAAATAAAAGTAATTCTTGTATTAATAAATTCTAAAATAATCCAATAGTAAAATTGAGTAAATTAAAGGACATGGAAGAGTAAAGCCAAGTAAAGAAAATGAACTAGAATGACGAAGTCTTGATGAGGTAATAACTATTCTTAATATCCCAATGCAAAAAGCAATAGAAATAAAATCCTAAGAACTATGAATGTGTAGAGAGAAAACCTAGAGGATGAGTAAAACTAGATCTAAAAACTAAAAACTGTGTAGAATGAATGTTGTTGTTGGTTTCTGCATGTTCTCTGGCTCTAGTCTGCTTTTCTGGGCCGAAAACTGGGTCAAAACAGGGCCCAAAATTGCCCCCAGCGAATTCTGCAGATTATGCAGATCGCACACGTCAAGCGATCGCGTCATTCATGCGGACGCTTTATTCGGCATTTTGCTTTGCCATGCGGGCGCATCGTCCACGCCTCCGCGTCACTTATGCTATTCCAATCCGCACGGTCGCGTGAGTCATGCGGCCGCGTCACTGCGATTTCCTCTCTTTCGCGCGGTCGCGTGAGCCATGCGGCCGCGTCACTTCTCGCTGGTCATCTCCTTAATTTTTTGTGTTCCTTCCATTTTTTGTAAGCTTCCTTTCCAATCTCCAACTCATTCATGCCCTATAAAGCCTAAAACATTTAACACACAAATCACGGCATCGAATGGAATAAAGGAGAATTAAAATGCATAATTAAAAGTCTCTTAGGAAGCAAGTTTTCAGTCATGTAATAATTTTAGGAAGGAACTATAAATGCATGCTAATCATATGAATAAGTGGGTAAAGATCATGATAAAACCACACAATTAAACACATTATAAACCATAAAATAGTGGTTTATCAACCTCCCCACACTTAAACACTCCCTTTCACATTCCACACTCATGTATCAACTTTTTATCTTAATTTTATCATACATGCATTGATTTTTGAATTCTTAACTTAACATTGGGGTAATTTTGTCCCCTTATTTATTTATTGAATAATTTTGATTTTTTTTAACATAAACATAAAAATAAACATAGCTTATCAATGCACATATATTTTTAATTCTTATAATTTCACATGAGTAGGAGTCCAAATTCCCATTATATTATCATGACACATTCCCTTATTATCTTTTGTTTCCACAATTTTCCATTATATTAGCACACATAATTCTATCTTAAGCTAACCAAAAATTCAGTTTGGGATATATAATTGTTTTTCCGCTTAAGGCTAGTAATGTGGTAAAATATAAAACAAATGGGACTTAAAGGCTCAAAGTGGCTAACAAAGGTAATTGAAAGGGTAGGCTTAATTTGGATAAGTGAGCTAAATGATTAATGGCCTCAATCATATGCAAACATATAAATATAATAAACATTGGACATATAGGATGAAACAAAATATAGATTACAATCATAGAGAAGTAAACACACAAGAACAAAATAATTATGGTTAAATAATGTAACCATGCATAAAGGCTCAAATCTCACAGGTTGTGTGTTCTTTAGCTCAAAAATCATGTTCCAAATACAACTTCAAGCAACTTTAACATAAAAGTTTTAATTAAAATTAGTGAAATTTTGTTCCAAAAATAGAGTCTTAGAAGAAACTTATTGTCTTTTCAATCAAGTAGAACATGCATGCAACTAATCTATTACTATGCAATTTATCCTATTCTACAAAAAAAAAAAACTAACTAAATATCCTAATTTATTGGTGTTTAGGGAAGAGAAATTACCTCCAGAAGTCAGGTACTGACCGATCTCCCCACACTTAAGGCTTTGCACCGTCTTCGGTGCCATCTGTCAGAAACAAAGGTGGGCTGGTAGCAGTATCTCCAAAGTCGGGGCCATCATGGCTTCCTATGCTGGTAAAGAAAGTGGAATCTGGGGTGTCTGAGTCCTTGAATTTTCCCATAATCAGCTCCTTGAGGTATGTGAATCGGCGCTTGTTACGGTGCTCTCTCATCTTAGCTTTGTGTTCCTGCCGATCCAACCTTTCGAGTATCTGATGGAGCAGTTGGTCCGCAGTGAAGGAGGACTCATGAGTGCTCAGGAAGACGTAATGGGACATGATCTGTGCCCATACGCGAGCCTCCAAGGTAAGTGCTGAAGCCGATATTTCCTTAGGGTGGGTACGATGGTATCCGTAGATCCAACGGCTGCCAGGTAGTGCGATAACTTTGAGAACGGCGTCCCAGTCAAATTGGTACATCTGGCGCTTGAGTGCAGCTTCTTGAAAGGCGTCCAATCCTTCTTGAATAGGGGGAAGACCTAGAGTTCTTTGAATGGCCTCTTCTGTAATGGCCAAGAAAGATTGACTTGCCTCGGCTGAGGAAACAGGAAACCCCATTGTCTTTGTGCAATTTGCAGCTCAACAAAGGTAGCAATATGGTTTGGGAGGAGAAGAAGGTATTCGTTGTTGTAGCTCCTTTCTGCCAGGATGGGGAACATCTGCTCACAGTAGCGATTGGGAAATCGCGCAGTGTCCTTTGCTGGGAAGGCTCTTTCTTTATCATCAACCTTTATAATCCTCTTAGTTCTTTTTGTTGAGGGTTTAACTGCAGTTGAAGAGGGCTCTGCCCCTAATGCTCTTTTTGTTCCTCTCCTCGCTGTTGATTTGGTAGTAGCTTTCTCTTTGCCTTTCTTGGTGGCCATCCTGAAAAAGGGAAAAGAGAGTAAATTAAATTTAAAGAGATAGAGCAAGGAAGAGGATTGTATGAGTGATAATCAATGCACGGCAAATAGTATGTCATTAACAGATGGTCATGACTACATATGAAAAGTTCATCAATTGAAAAAAAGCAAGTGCAGTTGAGGACAATTAAATGCAAGGGGTTTATTGGCATGTAGGAAAAGGCATGAGTAACATAGATCAAGCATTTAATTAGTCAAATTTGTTATCACTCGTAACAAACTAGCCATCACATTTGTATTGACAATTATATTCAATTAATAAAATAGTAATGGGAATTTGTGAAAAGCAAGCATTGAATGTTAGAGTAGAATAACGTAGGAAAGTGCATAATGCCATATGGGCTTTTTCACAAACATATAGCATGCATGGTAAATATGGTATAGAAAGTATTAAATTAAACATGCAAGCAACCCTTTTAAAAGCAATATATAATTGCCAAACAAATTTACAACAATCCACAAGTATATAATGAGAAACAATGACTCAAATAAATTTCCAACACCAAGTAAAAGGGAAAAAGAAAGAAGAAGAAAATATGGATAATGGAGGTAGAAAGAAAAGAAAAGAAGATAACATATAAAAATAAGAGGAATAATAGAAAAAATTAGGGGGGGAAAGAGGAAAAGAAAACCTTGTTAATGGAAGTGAGAGAGAGAGAGAGTAGAAAGTGAGAAAGAAGGAAGAAGGAAGAAATAAGGAGGGAAAAGAGAAAATAGGATTTGGGGAAAAGAAAGATAAGATAATTGGCAAACCAGGGAAGCTGTGCGGCGCAAGCGACGCGGTCGCGTGGGGCACGCGGTCGCGCGACTTCCGCTGATACTGATTGACGCGGTCGCGTCGGTCACACGGTCGCGTGACCCGTTTCATGCTACTGGCGCAAGGGTAGCCTCGCACTCGCACAACTCTCTGTTTGAAAGTTTAGTTTTACGAAATCTGGAGTGACGCGATCGCGTGGGGTAGGCAATCGCGTGAGTGGCCATGAGAAGGATATGACGCGGTCGCGTCGGTCACGCGGCCACGTGGGAAGAATTGTGCGTTCAGCACCAATCCAGCACCACTCTAGCACAACTTTCGGTCGTGCACCCTTTTGACGTCGAATTCCAGGGCACGCGGTCGTGTGGGGCGATTTGTGCCACTAGCACGCCTCCAGCCACGCTCTTGCGTGACTCTCTGTTCGTTTTATTTTGTTCTCCAACCTCTTGCGACACGGACGCGTCAATGATGCGGTCGCGTCGCGTAAAATTTTTTTTTTTAAAAATAAAATATGTAAATGCAGATGTGCAAAATGTACTAATAAAGAGAAGAGTTTTTGAATAGGGAAAACTAAGAATAAAGAAAAGAGCGATCATACCATAGTGGGTTGTCTCCCACCTAGCACTTTGCTTTAACGTCCGTAAGTTGGACACTCCACTAGCTCAGGCTTCGGCTATGTGGGGATCTTCCAAGAGGAAGATCGCGAGCTCCTTGTTTTTCTTCAGCTTCTCACCATGGTACAGCTTTAAACGATGTCCGTTAACTTTGGTAAGTTCAGATCTTGAAGGATGGCTTAGGTGATAAACTCTGTATGGTTCGGCCTTCTCTACTCTGTACGGACCTTCCTATCTTGATCTTAACTTGCCTGGCATGAGCCTTAGTCGAGACTTGTAAAGGAGGACTAAATCCCTAGGTTGGAACTCTTTTCTCTTGATGTGCTGATCATGTACAGCCTTCATCTTTTCCTTGTAAAGCCTTGAGTTCTCATAAGCTTCTAGGCAAAGGCTTTCCAGTTCTTGCAGTTACAACTTCCTTTCAGCTCCGGCTTTCTCAATTCCCATGTTGCAATCCTTTACTGCCCAAAAGGCTTTGTGCTCTACTTCAACAGGGAGATGACAAGCTTTTCCATAAACTAAGCGGAAAGGACTCATCCCAATGGGTGTTTTGTATGCTGTTCTGTATGCCCAGAGTGCATCTTGTAGCCTGGTGCTCCAGTCTCTTCTATGAGGTTTGACTATCTTCTGCAAGATACGCTTTATCTCTCTGTTTGACACCTCGGCTTGCCCATTAGTCTGAGGATGGTAGGCTGTTGCAACCTTATGAATTATCCCATGCTTTTTCATCAATCCTGTTAGTCTCCTGTTACAAAAATGGGTGCCTTGATCGCTCATGATTGCTCGTGGTGATCCAAAGTGACAAATAATGTGGTTTCTCACAAAGGAAACAACAGTGTTAGCATCATCAGTGCAGGTAGGAATTCCTTCCACCTATTTGGAAACGTAATCCACAGCTAACAATACATAAAGATAACCATTAGAATTTGGAAATCTACCCATGAAGTCAATCCCCCAAACATAAAAAATTTCACAGAAAAGCATAATTTGTTGAGGCATCTCATCCCTCCTGGATATATTACCAAATTTTTTGCATGGAAAACAAGATCTACAAAATTCAGCAGCATCTCTAAAAAGAGTAGGCCACCAGAATCCACAGTCTAAGATTTTTCTAGCTGTTCTTTGAGGGCCAAAATGTCCTCCACTCTCAGACGAGTGACATGCCTCTAAGATGGACTGGAATTCTGATTGAGGCACACACCGTCTAATTACCTGGTCAGTGCCACATCTCCATAAATATGGGTCATCCCATATATAATATTTAGACTCGCTTTTCAGCTTATCTCTTTGATGCTTAGAAAAGTTTGGAGGAAAGGTGCGGCTAACTAGATAATTAGCTACAGGTGCATACCAAGGGACTACCTCAGATACTGCTTGCAGGTTATCAAATGGGAAATTATCAGCTATAGGAGTGGGGTCATCTGTAATGTGCTCAAGGTGACTCAAATGGTCTGCCACTAAATTCTGGTTACCACTCCTATCCTTAATTTCTAAATCAAATTCTTGTAATAGCAGTATCCAATGTATAAGCCTTGGTTTGGACTCCTTTTTAGCTAATAGATACTTTAGAGCTGCGTGGTCTGAGTACACTACTACCTTCGTACCAAGTAAATAGGCTCAGAATTTATCCAGAGCAAAAATAATAGCAACAAGCTCTTTCTCAGTAGTAGTGTAATTGGACTGAGCGGCATCTAAAGTTTTAGATGCATAAGCAATAACAAAGGGGTCCTTACCTTCACGCTGAGCCAGTGCTGCTCCTACTGCATGGTTGGAGGCATCGCACATTATTTCAAATGGCTGGCTCCAGTCTGGTCCTCTCACAATTGGAGCTTGAGTCAGGGCAGTCTTCAGCTTATCAAACGCTTGTTTGCAATCCTTACTGAACTCGAACTCAATATCCTTCTGCAGTAGTCTGGATAAGGGAAGTGCTACCTTACTGAAGTCCTTAATGAATCTTCTGTAAAAACCTGCATGGCCAAGGAACGAACGGACTTCCTTCACAGAAGAGGGGTAAGGTAAACTAGAAATAACATCCACCTTTGCTGGATCTACAGAAATGCCAGTATTAGACACAACATGTCCTAGTACAATACCTTGGTTTACCATAAAGTGATATTTTTCAAAATTTAATACAAGGTTTGTATTGGCACATCTATCTAATACTCTAGATAATCCATCTAAGCAAAGGCTAAAGGAAACGTCGTACACACTAAAATCATCCATAAAAACTTCCATACAGTCCTCAATAAGATCAGAGAAAAGACTCATCATGCACCTTTAGAAGGTGGCTGGTGCATTGCACAAGCCAAAGGGCATTCTCTTGTAAGCATAAGTCCCAAAAGGACATGTGAAAGTGGTCTTTTCCTGATCCTCAGGAGCTATATGAATCTGTAAATAACCTGTGTAACCATCTAAAAAACAATAATGTGATTTACCTGACAGGCGATCCATCATTTGATCAATGAATGGAAAAGGATAGTGATCCTTACGAGTGGCCTGGTTGAGGCGTCTGTAGTCAATGCAGACCCTCCAGGCGTTCTGAACTCTGGTTGCAATGAGATCTCCATGCTCATTCTTCACTGTAGTGACTCCAGACTTCATGGGCACCACTTGTACTGGACTTACCCATTCACTGTCTGAGATGGGATAGATGATATCTGCCTCAAGTAGTCTGGTCACTTCCTTTTTGACAACTTCTAAGATAGTGGGGTTCAGTCTTCTCTGGGGTTGATGGACAGGTCTTGCTCCCTCTTCTAAAAATATTCTATGCTCACAGACTTGAGGGTTGATGCCTACTATGTCTGCCAAACTCCAACCAATCGCCTTCTTGTGCCTCCTCAGCACACTAAGTAACTGCTCTTCCTGTTGAGAAGTGAGTTCCCTTGCAATGATAACTGGAAACTTGTGCTCGCCTTCAAGGTAAGCATATTTGAAGTGTGGAGGAAGGGGTTTTAATTCTAACTTCTGATCGTGGTCAGGCTCTGGGTTGTCTGGAGCTGGTGACAATGGTAAAGTACTATCATTGTCCTCTGAGAATGTCCCCGCACTTGGACCTTGTCCTATGTACTTCTCTTCAAATTCCTCCTAGTGAACTTCAGCCACTGTTTCATCTATGATGTCACACTGGAGGATAGAATGATCCTCCGAAGGATGCTTCATAACTTCATTCAGATTGAAGATTACTACTCGGCCATCTATTTCAAAAGAGTATGTTCCTGAAAAAGCATCTAATTTGAACTTCGAGGTCTTCAGGAATGGTCTTCCGAGTAGGATTGATGATGGCTTCTTTGAATCATTTTGGGACATCTCCAGGATATAAAAATCAATGGAAAATGTGTGCCCCTTAATGCCCACTAATACATCTTCAGCAACTACAGCCACTGTAATAATGCTTTTATCTGCTAACACAAAACGAGCTGCCGACCTTTTTAAGGGAGGGAGCCTCAAAATATCATATATAGACAAAGGCATTATACTCACACATGCTCCTAAATCAGACATGCAGTCAGAAAATACCACACCACCAATAGTACAATTAACCATACATGGACCTGGGTCACTACATTTTTCAGGTAAACCCCCCATTAAAGCAGATATGGAACTACCTAAAGGAATAGTTTCTAATTCATTAATTTTGTCTTTATGTATACATAAATCTTTTAGAAACTTTGCATATTTAGGTACCTGCTGAGTAACATCAAAAAGAGGAACAGTTACCTCAACCTTTTTGAATATCTCTACCATTTTGGGATCAGGTTCCAGCTGCTTCCTGGGCTTTCTTGCAAGTTGTGGAAATGGAATGGGAGTGATGTCTTCTGTAGTGTTTGCGCCCTTTGGTGCTTCCTCCTGTGGTTGAACTTCTTCTTTTTCATCTATGTCCTGTATGTCTTCTTCCTCTTCAACATCTTCTATTCCCACTACCTCTTCAGCTGAGGCGTGTTCTGGTGGGCTTGGCTCCTCCTGATTCCTCTCCTGCAGTGTGGTTCCGGACCTTAGGGTGATGGCATTAATGCCACCCTTTGGATTGGGTAATGGTTGAGAGGGGATTCTTCACTGGAGCTCAAAGGCTGGTTATTGGAGTTATTCATTGATCCATTCTGTGAGACAAGAGCTTGCAGGGTAGAGTTCAGACCATTTAGTGTAGCATAAAGGTTATTTTCCATAGTCTGTTGTCTCCGATCAATAGATTGTAGTAAGTCGTCATTTGAAGATGAGGAAGGATAAGTAATTTGAGAGGTCTGCTGTTGGTTATTCTGTGGTCCGTGGGATTGCCTCAGGTGAGGTGCTTTGTAAGGCTGATTCTGGTTCTGCTGCATGTTGTTGTTGTTATTCTACCTCTGATTTCCCTGATTGTCTCTAACTCATCTGTTGTTGTTGTCCCTTCAATTCTGGTTAGAATTGTCCTACCATCCATGGCTGTAATTACCACCTTGATTGTACCCTTGGTTGGGGCGGTCATAGAAGTTATGAATGGCTGCTACGGTGTTGTCTTCCTGCTGGAGCTGCGGACATTCGTCAGTATAATGGTTATAATCAGCACAGATTCCGCAAACTCTCTGTGGGACTAACTGTTGGCTTTGCTGTGGTGGAGAAGGTTGAGCTTGCTGAACTTGTTGTTGATTCAATTGCATCTGCTTCAGCAAGTTAGTCATTTCACAGATACTCTGAGTTAGAGCAGCAGTCTCTCTGCTAGAGGATACTTCTGCAATGGCTTTTGAGCGGCCTTGTTTTTGCCTGTGATTCCGTGTGGATTCAGCTAAGTCGCTGATCAATTGTCATGCCTCATCAGTGGTCTTGTACTTTTTCATAGACCCATTGCTAGCACTTTTCAATATGGTCTTATCTTGGGGCCTCATGCCCTGTGTGACGTAACTGAGCAACACTATCTTATCAATCATATGGTGGGGGCATGCTTCCAGAAGATTATTGAAGCGCTCCCAGTATTAATAGAGAGTCTCAGATTCGTCCTGAACAATCATCGAAATGTCTTTCCTCAGTTTATCAGTAACTTCAGCTGGAAAGAACTTTTCCAAAAATTCTCTTCTAAGTGTATCCCAGTTGGATACAGTTGCTGCGGGTTGAGTATAGTACCACTCTCTTGCCTTTCCCTCAAGAGAAAATGGGAAAGCTTTCAACAAAATTGAAGTTTCATCTGTACCATCACGTCTGACAGTAGAACAGGCTGTTTGAAAATCTCTCAGGTGCTTGATAGGCTCTTGAGCAGGTAAGTCATGAAACTTGGGCATCAAATTGAGCAGTGCAGTCTTTATTTTAAAGTCTGTAGCCACCGCTGGGTGATGCGCTTGAAACGGTTGCATTGTAAAATCAGGGGCTCCAGCCTCCTGGATAGTAACTCTCCTAGGTTTTGCCATGTTACCTATACGTAAATCAACTGAATCAGCAGAACGGAGGCTGGTTTCTTCCTCAAATGACGTTTCAGATCCGCCCTCAGAGAGGACTAACTGACACCGAGCTTGCCTTATTCGTGAAATAGTTCTTTCAATCTCAGGATCGAATACTGGCAAGCTTGGATCAGGAAGTGAACGCGTCATCTAGCGAAAGAAACAAGCAGCTCATAGTAGCAAGATAAAATAAAATGCAAATAAATAAATTCCAATTAATAACTTTAGCACTCTATTGCAACTTCCCGGCAATGGCGCCAAAAATTGACGTGGCGGAAATTGGCGAATTAAAAATTGTTATGAGATATGCGTTGTATGTATAGTTCTTAATCAACCATAAATCCGCTTATCAATTTAGAAGGGTTGTCACAAAAATTAAAATTAAAATACTGAGAGTATGAATCCCAGGTCGTCTCCCAAGGAGTTGCAGAAAGGTGTGCTATTTTATTAATCAGATGTTTTCAAAAAGGGTTGAGTTGAATAAACAGGAAATTAAATTGGGGAAATTAAGTAATTTAAATAAAAGCCTTGACTGGGAGTAGATTAATTGGAAGCCCTATTCTTGTTGAAGTACTCTCAAGATTAGTTGATAATTGAAGGTTGCTCTGTTTAGTTATCCCTTACTAGGTAAGGAAAAGTCAAACAAGTTGGAATGCTGTTTCTATTCACAAGTTCCAATCCGCTCAATTGAAAAGGATTAGTGTCAATGACTAGAGAGCATTCCAACAATAAACCCAATTACAATTTTTCTTTTAAGCATCCCAACTCAAGGGTTCCTTTCAATCAACTCCCCATCAAGTTAGGGAACTACTCGCTCATTGTGAATGTAGAACTCATAACATAGGAAAGGGAATTAAAGAAAGACATGATAAATAAAACTCAAAGGAATCAATTAAAAATAAAAGTAATTCTTGTATTAATAAATTCTAAAATAATCCAATAGTAAAATTGAGTAAATTAAAGGACATGGAAGAGTAAAGCCAAGTAAAGAAAACGAACTAGAATGACGAAGTCTTGATGAGGTAATAACTCTTCTCAATATCCCAATGCAAAAAGCAATAGAAATAAAATCCTAAGAACTATAAATGTCTAGAGAGAAAACCTAGAGGAGGAGTAAAACTAGATCTAAAAACTAAAAACTGTGCAGAATGAATGTTGTTGTTGGTTTCTGCATGTTCTCTGGCTCTAGTCTGCTTTTTTGGGCCGAAAACTGGGTCAAAACAGGGCCCAAAATTGCCCCCAGCGAATTCTGCAGATTATGCAGATCGCACACGTCACGCGATCGCGTCATTCATGCGGACGCGTCATTCGGCGTTTTGCTTTGCCACGCGGGCGCGTCGCCCACGCCTCCGCATCACTTATGCTATTCCAATCTGCACGGTCGCGTGAGCCATGTGGCCGCGTCACTTCTCGCTGGTCATCTCCTTAATTTCTTGTATTCCTTCCATTTTTTGCAAGCTTCCTTTCCAATCTTCCACTCATTCATGCCCTATAAAGCCTGAAACATTTAACACACAGATCACGGCATCGAATGGAATATAGGAGAATTAAAATGCATAGTTAAAAGTCTCTTAGGAAGCAAGTTTTCAATCATGTAATAATTTTAGGAAGGAACTATAAATGCATGCTAATCATATGAATAAGTGGGTAAAGATCATGATAAAACCACACAATTAAACACATTATAAACCATAAAATAGTGGTTTATCAACCTCCCCACACTTAAACATTAGCATGTCCTCATGCTTAGTTGAAGGAGATAAAATAAATAAGTAGGAACATGTAAAACTCATGCAATGCAATGCAACCTATATATGTGAATGCAACTATATGATTCTTGTCCACTTGATCAATAGTAAATAAGCTCTTCAAAACAATTACAAATCAAATTCCACTAATTCAATTCTTATACAGTAAGAACAGATAAAAATGCAAGAAGGTAGCTCATGAAAGCAGGGAACATAGAATTTTAAGCATTGAACCCTCACTGATGATGTATGTACGATCTAATCTCTCTAGTGTATAGGGTTTCAATAGATGATAAACGGAAAGAGGCATAATGCTAACGCATGCACCAAGGTCGCACATACAATCAATAAATTAGACTCCATCAATGACACAAGAAACTAAACAAGGACCCGGATCAACACACTTTTCCGGAATGGATCCCATCAAAGCCGAAATGGAACTACCCAATGGAATGGTTTCCAACTCATGAAATTTATCTTTGTTCATACACAAGTCTTTAAGAAATTTTGTATATTTAGGCACTTGATGTATAGCATCAAAGAGGGGGATAGTTACCTCCACTTTCTTGAACATCTTTACCATTGTTGGATCAAGTTCCACACGCTTCTTAGCCTTTCTTGCCAATGTAGGAAATGGAATTGATTGAGCCACTTCCTCCAAGATTTGCTCCTTCATAGAAACGTCACTCCTTGGTAGAGGGTCTTCATCTTCAACTATTATATGTGACTCCTCCTCCTCTTCAATTTCTTCTATATTAACTCTATCTTCCTCTTGAGTGACTTTCATTGGACTAGGTGTCTTTGAATCACTTTCCTTCAATTGAGTTCCAGACCTCAAGGTTACGGTGTTGATGCCACCCTTGGAATTGGGTAGAGGTTGAGAGGGTATGGCACTAGAAGTTGAGGCTTGAAGGGTGGGAGTAGAAGGTGGCTCCATGCGAGCAATGAGAGCTTGGAGGGTAGAAGTGTGACCATTAAGACTTGAGTTGAGTGTGTTTTGGAGTTCTTTTTGTCCTTGGAGTATGGACCGGAGTGTGTCATCTTGGTTTGGGGATGTGGAAGGATAGGTGATTTGTGGTGCTTGGGGTTCGTTAGGTGGAAGTGGTTGTCTATGAGGTGGTACGTAGGTTTGATAGTTCCTTTCTTGATTTGGTTGTTGGTTTGGAGGGTTTTGTGAATAGCAGTTTTGTGGAGTGTTGTTGTTCCACCTTTGGTTGCCTCCATTATCCCTTCCTCCTTGTTGATAATTGTCCCGCCAACTTTTGTTGGAGTTATCCCTCCATCCTTGATTAGAGTTGTTACTCCCTTGGTTATAGTTGCCTCCTTGTTGGGGGTACCCTTGGTTATAATTGCTCCCTTGATTATGGTATCCTTGATTAGCACGTTCATAGTAGGAGCGATCATAAAAGTTGTGGGTAGCCGCTAGAGTGTTATCTTCTTAGAGACTTGGACATTCATCCGTGTAGTGGGAGTAGCATGAGTAAATGTCACAAACTTTTTGGGGGACCAATTGTTGACATTGTTGGTTTTGAGGAGGTAGTGGTTGTTGGGATGGAGGTTGTTGTTGATTCACATGGAGTTGCTTTAGAAGGCTTGTCATCTCACACAAGGTCTTAGTAAGGGTAGCAGTCTCACCACTAGAAGAAACTTCATTCACGGCCCTTGGACGGTTGACTCTCCGTCTAGCATGTTGAGTGGACTCGGCCAAGTTGGTAATGAGTTGCCATGCCTCCTCAGCCATCCTATACTTTGACAAAGAACCATTGCTTGAAGCATCCAACAAATTCTTATCTTGCTCCCTCATGCCTTGGCACACAAAGCTAAGCAAGACTTGAGTGTCAATCATGTGGTTGGGGCATGAATCAAGGAGTTTGCGAAACCGTTCCCAATATTCATACAAAGTTTCCATCTCGCTTTGTACAATACATGAGATCTCCTTCCTTAGCTTGTCCGTCATTTCCACGGGCATGAATTTATCAAGGAATTATCTTCTAAGCAAGTCCCAATCGGACACAACATCACTAGGTAAGGTATAGAACCACTCCTTTGCTCTTCCCTCAAGAGAGAAAGAGAAGGCAAACAACCATATAGCCACTTCATCGGATCTTTCCCCCTAGTAGTCGAGCATACACCATGAAAGTCCTTGAGGTGTCTAATTGGATCTTGTGCGGGAAATCAATAGAACTTTCGTAAGAGATTGATGAGAGCGGTCTTGAGTTCAAAGTTTGCATTCAAGTTAGGATGAAGCACATGTAGAGGTTGGAGAACAAAATCCGGTGCACCTGCTTCCTTGAGGGTAACTCTCCTTTGAGCGGACATGTTGTCAATACCTAGATCAAAAGAAGAACTATTAGTAGTATCAACGGAAGAGTAATTAGTGCCTTCGTTGGATGACGATGATATGGTTGGTGAATTGGTAAAAACCTTTTCACCTTCCTCAAAGACTCACCGCCTCCGAGCTTTCCTAATATGAAGCAAAGTTCTTTCAATTTCCAAATCAAATGGTGCTAAGCTTGGGTTTGGTAGTGAGCGCGTCATACAATGAAGGAGGTAAAAAGTTCATGACATCAATTGGTATCTAAGCAAAGACTAATCCTAACTATCAATCAAACAAACAAACAATCAATTAATAGAAAAATGCAAGTATTCACATATTAACATATTCACACTAACCAATGGAATGGCACACATAAGCAAATTCCCTGGCAACGGCGCCATTTTGATGAACGGACATATTCTTATGCCGGTTAGAAACTAGTAATGAATCCGATCGTGAGTATAGTCTAACCAACACGCGAATATCGCATCAAACAATTCTAAAATCTATGACCGAGAGTATTGATCCCGGGTCGTTCTCCCTAGGAATTGCTTTAGAATATGCATCATTGATTAGGAAAGCTTTTATGGTTTTGAGAGTTGGTGCAAGAATTCAAGATAGCAAAGCAAACAACAATTAATTGAGATAAAAGCCTTGGCTAAGGTAAGCATTGGAAGTTCCATCATTATATTTTCCTTCAATTATGATAAGAGTTGATTATTGCTTCACTTAGTTAACTCCCTAATAATGGAGGAAAGTCAAGTGAGAGTAACTAGCTTGAGTCACAAGTCCTAGTCTCACCCTAGGGAAGTCTAGCTTTAGTGCACTCCAATAACTCAACCCCTAAGCCAAGTAAGAGGAATCTACTCCATAGCTAGGGTTGTCATTATCACAAACAATTGGTAGGCAATGATGGAAAACATGATATAATTGAGAAAAGAGAATTGAATTAAAGCTATCTAATCCAAACAATCATCAACAATCAAACAATTGAATGAAACTTCAATTCATTAATCCAAATTCAAAGTAACTAAGTCAACCAAATCTAGATCTAAGGATTTGAATCAAAAGAGCATCAATTAAGAGTAGAAGAAGAATAGATCTACAACTTGTACCAAAGCAAAAGTGAATTAACAATGGATCTCACCAAGAAATCAAAGGAGAATTGCAATAGAGGAAGTGAAATTCTAGAGAGAAGTTGAAGTTTCTCTCTCTAAAAACAAAATCTAACTAACTCCCTAAAATATCTAGAATTATGACTAATTGTCCTCACACCCTAATCCTTGGTCTTCTTAATCTTTTCCCTCTAAAATATGCTCCAAAACAGGGCCTAGGAACCCCCTGAAATCGCTGGTCACGTGTTCCTTTTAAAAAATTATGTGTGCACATCGACGCGTACGCGCACTGCACGCGTACGCGTCCTTGGGTCTTTTGCGATCTGCGCGCAGGCGTAAGGTGCGCGCGAGCGTCATAAGGAATATGGCCCAACCATATAGGCACACCGGCTCCTCGCTCGGCTCCACTGCGCTGTCTCTGGATGAGCGCATCCACGCGTACGCGTACGGTGCGCGTGCGCGTGCATGTCCAAACTCCAATTCTTTGATTTGTTCCATACTCCTTCCATTCATGCATGCTTCCTTCATTCCTCTTAGCCATTTTTTCCCTATAACTTCTGAAATCACTTAACAAACGGATCAAGGCATCTAATGGTAATAGAGGAGGATTACAATATCTCAATTTTGATGTAAAAGAAGCATATTTTCATCTATGAGGTAAAATGGGAAAGGAACACAAAATCATGCAGTTTTTATATGAATAAGTATGAAAGATCATTGATAAAACCCTTAGATTCTATAGATGATAAACCCTAAAAATGGGGTTTATCAAGTAGCTGAGTGAATTGATGGCCTCAATCATGCACATGCATTCATACATATAACAATGGACATATAGAGTCAAACAAATTAAGGATCACAATCGTAGAGAGAGAACAATGCACACAAGAAGGGAAGTAAGTGGTTATAAAATGTAACCACGCAATTAGGCTCAAGTCTCGCTTGCTTGTGTTCTTGGCTCAAAATCGATGTTCCAAATTACATTCTTCGAACAAGCATAGCATAAAAAATTTTTAAAATTGGTAGGGTTGCCCTAAAATTCTAGTTCTAGGAGAGAAGTCATTACTCTAACCAAGTGGATTTATAACAGATGTCAAAAATGAAAAACCTAATATGCAATCTATCCTAATTAAGAAAAGTGATCCAAAATTTATTTGGGTGCTACCTATGAAGACCGGTCGGCCGACCGACCTCCCCATACTTAGAAGTTGGCACGGTCCTCCGAGCCTTGAGTGAGACGCAGAGGTTGATCGGCTCCCGAGTGTCCATCATCTTCTCCATTATTATTGCTATCTTCATTGTCGGTGCCGGTGGATGTGGAGATTTCCAATTCTTCCATAGGTGGTGCTAAGCAATTCAGAAGCTTTTTGACAAAAGTGTATCAGCATTGATTGCGCCGCTCATAATGATCAAGCTTCTTGTGGAGGTCCTCTATGCGTTGCAAGGATGATTTTGGTGCGGTTGATGTGGTGGGAATGCTCATGGGGATGGCTGAGTTTGGTCCCTCGGTGTCCGCCGGAGGATAAAGATATCTCCCGTTTGGAATAACATCGCCGTCCATCGGGATCATGGCCCTCCGATCCTTGGTCTCTCGGGGACACCGGCTGCGGCAACTAAGTCGGTCACTAGAGCGGGAAAGGGTAGGTTCCCCTTAGCGTGGATGCGGCCCATAGCTTGGCGAATGAGACAGAGAATATGTACCGGTCTCTCTGTGAGGACACACCAAACCAACAAGGCTAACTCGGCAGTAATTGATGAGCCATGGGTGCTAGGGAGCACATAATGGGCTAGAATTTGCGCCCATGCCTGAGCCTCTCTGGTGAGAAAATGTGCGTCAATTCCCTTGGGCCTCGACCTCATCCTTTCTCAAATCCAGAATGATTCGTGTGTAGCAATGACCTTGAGGATGGCATCCCAATTAAACTCATATTCGTAGCGTGCCGACAAAATCTCTTGATATGCATCAATTCCATCCGCTAACGGTCCGGTCTTAAGCACACTTTGAATGGCCTCGTCTGTGACGAGAACTTGCCTTCGGCGCACAAATACCGATGCAAGGGAGGAGGAGTGGTAGTTAGTGTAGAATTCTTTCACCCAGGACAAGTTTGCTTCCCGTGGCTTCCTCAATAGGAACTCCCATTGTCGCCGCTCGATGCGGGGCATGATGAGCGGAATGACATGAGCCAGAGGGGCTAGAAGAGGCTCCGTATGATAGTTTCTTGGTTTGATTAAGGGGTAGACAAGTTCGCAAGAGCAGTTGGGGAACTTGTTTGGATCCCTTGCCGGATTGTCCTTTTCCAAAACATCAATGTTAGCAACACTTCTTGTCTTATTGAGGAGGGGCTTGGCTCTAGGTTCTTGTCAAAATGAAGGGCTTGTTGTGCTTTGCTAGCCGACCGGAGCGGTGCCTTCTTAGATGTCTTCCCTTTGTCTTTCTTGGCAACCATCCTAGGAGAGAGGGAAAGGTGGCAAAATTAAACTTAAAGAAGCACCAAGAAATAATAATCATGCAAGTGATAAAGCATAAGAGAATAAGTGACTTAGACACATGACAGCTGCAACATGTAACTAAGGAAATATTGAAGATCATGGTTAATCACTAGCATGTGATGTATCAGTGGTATATGCATGCAAACAAAAAGCATGAGAAGCATACACTCTTAACATCAATAACAAGAGGTGAGTATTAGGGGATGAGCATGTAGAAATGAACTAAGAAGTGTAGCAAGCTTAATGCCCAGATGAACAAGCAAGTGAATGAGAAAGAACACTCAAATGGAAAACACTAAGTCAAAGTAACTCCAAAAAGTCATGTGGGTCTTCCATCAAACACTTGGTGTGCATCCCTTTGTATGACGAAAATTGAGAAAATGGCAACAATGTAACATCCCATAATCATCATAAATCATCAAAGCATACCACACATTGCATGAAAAAGCAATTAAGAGCATCCAACTCCACAATACAAGAGTAGCCCCTACTTTTAACACCCATAAGAAAAAAATTAAAGAGAAAGAAAATCTAACAAATCAAGTAAACATGAATGAAAACTAACTAAGAGGAAGAGTAAGGGAATGTAGCTAATGAAAAAAAGATGGATGAGAAAACTAAACAAGTAAATGAATGAAAAATACCTTGAGAGGAAGAAGAGAAATGAGGTATGTAAGTGAGAGAAAAGGTAGTGAAGAGTAAGAGAGAGGAGAGGAGAAAGAGAGGTGTGGGACCGCCGGAAGTGGTGGTTGCCACCGGTGGTGGCGAAGAGAGATGGTAGAGATGGTAGAAGGAGTAGAAGGGAAGAAGAAGGGTGGTGGTAAAAAGAAGGAAAGGAAATGAAGGAAAGAGGCACGCTCTAATGCAATTGGTTCACGAAACCGAGGCGCGTGCATGGGCAGAAATCAACAGGGGCGCGGACACGCACAGTGCGTGGATGCGCGAAGTGGCGAAACGCAGGTGTGCGCGCGAGCGCCAGATGTGCGTGAGCGTGCATATGAGTTGTGCCCTCAGCACAGGTTGGGCACAACTTTGGCTCAACTCTCAGGAAAAAGTACCGGAAAAGGAAGTTGTAGGATCGACGCGGACGCGCACGGTGCGCTGGCGCGTCGATATGCATTTTGATTGAGGTGCGCGTACGCGCAAGTCGAATTAGGCCATTGGCATGATACTAGCCCAACTTGGGCATAACTCTCAGAAAAATGGCTCAGGATTTCAAATCGCATTATTAGCGCATACGAGCGTAGTGCACATACGCGCGCTTTTGCGCAAATGGGCCATGGACGCGTACGCGCCAGGTGCGCGCACGCGCGACTGTGTTTGTGCCTAGGGTGCAGAATTTGTACAACTCTCTCGAAAATGACCCAGGAACATGAAGAATGCCTAATTATCATGAACTTAATGGCCAAACAAGCCAAAGGGGTCAAAAACACCCAAAACTCAATGCAAAACCTAAAAAAGGGGTGTTCTCCTACCACAAAATCAATTCATCCATTGAAAAATCAATGCAAGTCTTCATGAACAAGTTATCTAAGGTAGCCACAATCAACTCTAATCAAGCAAAACTATAGCTAAGCAATCACAAAACAAAGAAGAGTTCAAGAACTATATACAAAAGGGTAAGAAAGGATAGATCTCACCATGGTGGGGTGTCTCCCACCTAGCACTTTTGTTTAATGTCCTTAAGTTGGACTTCCACTAGCTCATTGCTCTTTGCCAAGAGGTGCATCATCCAAAAGGAATACCTCAATCTCTTTGTTGCTCTTCATTTGCTCACCATGATACAACTTGAGACGGTGCCCATTGACCTTGAAGATATCCGGACTTGAGGGGTGGCGCAAATGCTAAACCCTATAGGGTTCCACTTTCACTACTTCATATCGGCCTTCCTGTAACGACCCAATTTTCAGTATGCCTAGGAGATACCAGAAACGGAGTGCTACCAATTTTTCATCCTAATTATTATCTATTATTTATTATATGAGCCTGATTCGATGTTAAAAGCATAGTTAGTTAGCGAGGTACTTTTTTTTTGAAAATGTTTGAATTAATAAATAGAATCATTTATAATCAATTCACAAATAATAACATATAAAACAGTTATAAACAACCACATATAAATACATCACAAGTAGTTGAATATAGACTGTTAGTTAGAACACCCCTAGATATAGCTAAATGATATCTATATACATATATATACATACAACATCCCAGGTCCTGACCTGTTTAAGAGGTCCCTAAGCTGGCACCTAGGCTAGCCTAGACTCTATACTCACCTAGTCCCTCTAAACTACTAAACTGAGGGAAAGTACGTTCTAAGTCTTCAAAACTCAAGTCAAGTGGAGCATCATCAAAAGGTAGAACATCATCTGCTACTCCTCTGTAGGATCAGACATTGCCATAGGACATCTCTCTGGTACCTCATGAAGTAGCCACACAACAGGAGTCTCGTACACAGGATTTAGGTTAAAGTTCACGTACAAACGGGGTGTAAACATCGGCTGGTCTCATAGTATATACATATAAACAGAGAATGATATTCACCCTAGACTCAGAAGACTACTGATGCACGAAATTGTGATCTCAGGCAACGGCACCAAAAACTCTGTACGCACGTCTTAATAAATCGTTTTTCATTCACAACTTCGATACAACTAACCAGCAAGTGCACTGGGTCGTCCAAGTAATAAACCTTTACGTGAGTAAGGGTCGATCCCACGGAGATTGTTGGTATGAAGCAAGCTATGGTCACCTTGTAAATCTCAGTCAGGCGGATATCAAAAGGTTATGGAGTTTTCGAACATAAATAATAAATAGATAGAAAATAAGAATAGAAACACTTATGTAATTCATTGGTGAGAATTTCAGATAAGCGTATAGAGATGCTTTCGTTCCTCTGAATCTTTGCTTTCCCGCTGTCTTCATCCAATCAGTCTTACTCCTTTCTATGGCTGGCTTTATGTAAGGACATCACCGTTGTCAATAGCTACTTTTAATCCTCTCTGGAAAATGGTCCGATGCGCTGTCACTGCATGGCTAATTGTCTCGAGGCGTCACCCTTGTCAATGGCTGCATCCCATCCTCTTGTGAAAATGGTCCAAATGCTCTGTCACAGCACGGCTAATCATCTGAGGTTCTCGATCATACTGGAATAGGATTCACCCTCCTTTTACGTCTGTCAATACGTCCAGCACTCGCAAGTTTGAAGTTCGTCACAGTCATTCAATCGCAGAGTCTTACTCGGAATACCACAGACAAGGTTTAGACTTTCCGGACTCTCATGAATGCCACCATCAATCTAGCTTATACCACGAAGATTCTGATTAAGAGATCCAAGAGATACTCATTCAATCTAAAGTGGAACGGAAGTGGTTGTCAGGCACGCGTTCGTGGGGGAATGATGATGATTGTCACGTTCATCACATTCAGGTTGAAGTGCGAATGAATATCTTAGAAGCGGAATAAGTTGAATTGAATAGAAAAAAAGTAGTACTTTGCATTAATCTTTGAAGAACAGCAGAGCTCCACACCTTAATCTATGGAGTGCAGAAACTCTACCGTATGAAAATACATAAGTGATAATGGTTCAGGCATGGCCGAATGGCCAGCCCCAATGAAAGTCTAAGATAGCATAAAACTGATCAAAGATAATGTCTAATATAATAGTAAAAAGTCCTATTTATAATAAACTAGTTACTAGGGTTTACAGAAGTAAGTAATTGCTGCATAAATCCACTTCCGGGGCCCACTTGGTGTGTGCTTGGGCTGAGCTTGAATGTTACACGTGTAGAGGTCAGTCTTGGAGTTGAACGCCAGTTTGTAACGTATTTCTGGCGTTCAACTCTGGCTTGTGACGTGTTTCTGGCGTTTAACTCCAGACAACAACATAGAACTGGCGTTCAACGCCCTTTTATTTTATGAGTCTTGGCTGTGGCCCTAAGCACTTTGTTTTCCAGTATTACCACCGGATACATAAATGCCACAGACACATAATTGGGTGAACCTTTTCAGATTGTGACTCAGTTTTGCTAAAGTCCTGAATTCGAGGTGTCCAGGGTTCTTAAGCACACTCTTCTTTTGCTTTGGACCTTGCCTTTAACCGCTCAGTCTCAAGTTTTCACTTGACACCTTCACGCCACAAGCACATGGTTAGGGACAGCTTGGTTTAGCCGCTTAGGCCAGGATTTTATTCCGTTAGGCCCTCCTATCCACTGATGCTCAAAGCCTTGGGATCCTTTTTATTTACCCTTGCCTTTTGGTTTTAAGGGTTATTGACTTTTTGCTCTTGCCTCTTGGTTTTAAGAGCTTTTGGCTTTTTCTGCTTGCTTTTTCTTTTTATTTTTTTTCGCCTATATTTTTTTTCTCTTTTTTTTTCTGCAAGCTTTGTTCTTTGCTGCTTTTTCTTGCTTCAAGAATCATTTTTATGATTTTTCAGATTATCAAATAACATGTCTCCTTATCATCATTCTTTCAAGAGCTAACATATTTAACATTCTTAAACAACAACTTCAAAAGACATATGCACTATTCAAGCATTCATTCAGAAAACAAGAAGCATTGTCACCACATCAATATAATTAAACTAAGTTCAAGGATAAATTCGAAACTCATGTACTTCTTGTTCTTTTGAATTAAAACAGTTTTCATTTAAGAGAGGTGATGGATTCATAGGACATTCATAACTTTAAGACAAAGTTACTAAAAACTAATGATCATGTAATGAAGACGCAAACATGGATAAGCACTTAACATAGAGAAAACGAAAAACAGAGAATGTAAAAACAAGGAATGAGTCCACCTTAGTGATGGTGGCGTTTCCTTCTTGAGGAACCAATGATGTCCTTGAGCTCTTCTATGTCTCTTCCTTGTCTTTGTTGCTCCTCCCTCATTGCTTTTTGATCTTCTCTTATTTCATGAAGGATGATGGCGTGCTCTTGATGTTCCACCCTTAATTGTCCCATGTTGGAACTTAATTCTCCTAGGGAGGTGTTGATTTGCTCCCAATAGTTTTGTGGAGGAAAATGCATTTGAGGCATCTCCGGGATCTCATGGTGATGAGCTTCATGCGTCACTTGAGATCCATGAATGGGCTCTCTTGCTTGCTCCATCCTTTTCTTAGTGATGGGCTTCTCTTCCTCAATGGAAATGTCTCCTTCTATGAAAGCTCCAGCTGAGTAACATAGATGGAAAATAAGATGTGGAAAAGCTAGCCTTGCCCCAGGAGAGGGCTTTTCGGCTATTTTGTAGAGTTCAAGGGAGATGACTTCATGAACTTCTACTTCTTCTCCAATCATGATGCTATGGATCATGATGGCCCGATCCACAGTAACTTCA
>NC_029786.2:51776731-51805750 GCF_000816755.2 Arachis ipaensis | reverse complement strand
CCAACCTCACATTTTCCAGACTAAAATCTAAGTATTTCCCCCGAACCATTGTAATATAATTCTTTGGGTTTGGGTTCTTACTTTGATCATGGTTCCTAGTGATCCATGATTGGCATAGAACTCTTGAACCATTAGGATGCCGACTTGTTGGATGGGGTTTGTTAGAACTTCCCAACCTCTTCTTTGGATTTCATGTCGGATCTCCGGATACTCATTCTTCTCGAGCTTGAAAGGGACCTCGGGGATCACCTTCTTCTTGACCACAACATCATAGAAGTGGTCTTGATGAGCTTTGGAGATGAATCTTTCCATCTCCCATGACTCAGAGGTGAAAGCTTTTATCTTCCCTTTCCCTTTTCTAGAGGATTCTCCGGTCTTGGGTGCCATCAATGGTAATGGAAAAACAAAAAGCTTATGCTTTTTCCACACCAAACTTAGAATATTGCTCGCCCTCGAGCAAGAGAAGAAAGAATAGATGAAGAAGAAGAAGAAAATATGGAGGAGAGGGGGGAGGGGTGTATTCGGCCAAGAAGGGGAAGAGAGGGTTATGTTGTGTGAAAATGAAGAATAATGGAGGGCTTTATATAGGGAAGGGAGAGGGGGTAAGGTTCGGCCATAAGGGTGGGTTTTGGGTGGAAAATTGATTTTGAATTTTGAAGGTAGGTGGGGTTTATGAGGTAGGTTTATTGGGAAGAGTGGATGGATGTGAGTGGTGAAGTGGTTATAGGGAAGAGAGATTGAGGTGATTGGTGAAGAGTTTTGGGGAAGAGTGTTTTTGGGATTGTGTGAAAGAGGGGTGAGAAGAAGTGAGTGGAGGTAGGTGGGGATCCTGTGGGGTCCACAGATCCTGAGGTGTTCAAGGATTTACAACCTTGCACCAAATTAGGCATGCAAAACGCCCTTGCACACAACTCTAGGCGTTCAGCGCCAGATTGGTGCTTGTTCTGGGCGTTAAACGCCCATTTGTTGCCCATTTCTGGCGTTGAACGCCAGAACCATGCTTGTTCTGGGCGTTCAGCGCCAGCTCTTCTCCAGGGTGCAATTCTGGCATTCAAACGCCCAGATGCTGCCCATTTTGGGCGTTCAGCGCCAGAACCATGCTCTGTTCTGGCGTTGAACGCCAGCCAGATGCTTCTTACTGGCGTTTAAACGCCAGTAAGGTCTTCCTCTAGGGTGTGATTTTTCTTCTGCTATTTTTGATTCTGTTTTCAATTTTTATATTTATTTTATGACTCCACATGATCATGAACCTAATAAAACATGAAAGAACAAGAAAAATAAAATTAGATAAATAAAAATTGGGTTGCCTCCCAATAAGCGCTTCTTTAATGTCACTAGCTTGACAGTGGGCTCTCATGGAGCCTCATAGATGTTCAGAGCATTGTTGAGACTTCCCAACACCAAACTTAGAGTTTGGTTGTGGCCTCCCAACACTAAACTTAGAGTTTGACTGTGGGGGATCTGGTTGACTCTGTTTTGAGAGAAGCTTACTGTGCCTCTTTTCCATGTTTACAGAAGGGTAACCTTGAGTTGTAAACACAAGGGAGTCCTCATTCAATTGAAGGACTAATTCACCTCTGTCAATATCAATCACAGCTCTTGCTGTGGCTAGGAAAGGTCTTACAAGGATGATGGATTCATCCTCATCCTTCCTAGTATCAAGGATTATGAAATCAGTAGGGATGTAAAGGCCTTCAACCTTTACTAACACGTCCTCTACTTGTCCATAAGCCTGTTTTCTTGAATTGTCTGCCATCTCTAATGAGATTTTAGTAGCTTGCTGGTGCACAAAATTGTGATCTCAGGCAACGGCGCCAGAAACTCTGTACGCACGTCTTAATAAATCGTTTTTCATTCACAACTTCGATACAACTAACCAGCAAGTGCACTAGGTCGTCCAAGTAATAAACCTTACGTGAGTAAGTGTCGATCCCACGGAGATTGTTGGTATGAAGCAAGCTATGGTCACCTTGTAAATCTCAGTCAGGCGGATATAAAATAGCCATAGAGTTTTCGAACATAAATAATAAATAGATAGAAAATAA
The DNA here is from genome assembly GCF_000816755.2 of Arachis ipaensis. NCBI lineage: Eukaryota > Viridiplantae > Streptophyta > Magnoliopsida > Fabales > Fabaceae > Arachis > Arachis ipaensis. Next base: position 51,803,705 of record NC_029786.2, on the reverse strand, counting down.
GGATAGAAACACTTATGTATATCATTGGTGAGAATTTTAGATAAGTGTATAGAGATGCTTTCATTCCTCTGAACCTCTGCTTTCCTGCTGTCTTCATCCAATCAGTCTTACTCCTTTCCATGGCTGGCTTTATGTAAGGACATCACCGTTGGCAATGGCTACTTTTATCTCTCTAGAAAATGGTCCGATGCGCTGTCACTGCATGGCTAATCGTCTGGAGGCATCACCCTTGTCAATGGCTGCATCCTATCCTCTTGTGAAAATGGTCCAAATGCTCTGTCACAGCACGGCTAATCATCTGAGGTTCTCGATCATACTGGAATAGGATTCACCCTCCTTTTGCATCTGTTACTACGCCCAGTACTCGCGAGTTTGAAGTTCGTCACAGTCATTCAATCCCAGAGTCCTACTCGGAATACCACAGACAAGGTTTAGACTTTCCGGACTCTCATGAATGCTGCCATCAATCTAGCTTATACCACAAAAATTCTGATTAAGAGATCCAAGAGATACTCATTCAATCTAAGGTAGAACGGAAGTGGTTGTCAGGCATGCGTTCATAGGGAATGATGATGATTGTCACGTTCATCACATTCAGGTTGAAGTGCGAATGAATATCTTAGAAGCGGAATAAGTTGAATTGAATAGAGAAACAGTAGTACTTTGCATTAATTCATGAGGAACAGCAGAGCTCCACACCTTAATCTATAGAGTGTAGAAACACTACCGTTGAAAATACATAAGTGAAAGGTTCAGGTATGGCCGAATGGCCAGCCTCCCATGGAGGTCTAGAGATCTAAAAATGATCAAAAGATGTTCCAAAGATAATGTCCAATACAATAGTAAAAAGTCCTATTTATAATAAACTAGTTACTAGGGTTTACAGAAGTAAGTAATTGATGCATAAATCCACTTCCGGGGCCCACTTGGTGTGTGCTTGGGCTGAGCTTGAATGTTACACGTGTAGAGGTCAATATTGGAGTTGAACGCCAGTTTGTAACGTATTTCTTGCGTTCAACTCTGGCTTGTGACGTGTTTCTGGCGTTTAACTCCAGACAGCAGCGTAGAACTGGCGTTCAACACCCTTTTACGTTGTCTAAGCTCGGCCAAAGTATGGACTATTATATATTGCTAGAAAGCCCTGGATGTCTACTTTCCAACGCAATTGGAAGCGCGCCATTTTGAGTTCTGTAGCTCCAGAAAATCTACTTTGAGTGCAGGGAGGTCAAAATCCAACAGCATCAGCAGTCCTTCTTCAACCTCTGAATCTGATTTTTGCTCAAGTCCCTCAATTTCAGTCAGAAAATACCTGAAATCTCAGAAAAATACACAAACTCATAGTAAAGTCCAGAAATGTGAATTTAACATAAAAACAAATGAAAATATCCCTAAAATAACTAGATTCTACTAAAAACATACTAAAAATAATGCCAAAAAGCGTATAAATTATCCGCTCATCACAACACCAAACTTAAATTGTTGCTTGTCCCCAAGCAACTGAAAATCAAATAGGATAAAAAGAAGAGAATATACTATAAATTCCAAATTATCAATGAAACATAGCTTCAATCAGATGAGCGGGACTTGTAGCTTTTTGCCTCTTGAATAGTTTTGGCATCTCACTTTATCCATTGAAGTTCATAATGATTAGCATCTATAGGAACTCAGAGTTCAGATAGTGTTATTGATTCTCCTAGTTCAGTATGATGATTCTTGAACACAGCTATTTTATGAGTCTTGGCCATGGCCCTAAGCACTTTGTTTTCCCGTATAACCACCGGATACATAAATGCCACAAACACATAATTGGGTGAACCTTTTCAGATTGTGACTCAACTTTGCTAAAGTCCCCAATTAGAGGTGTCCAGGGTTCTTAAGCACACTCTTCTTTTGCTTTGGACCTTGACTTTAACCGCTCAGTCTCAAGTTTTCACTTGACACCTACACGCCACAAGCACATGGTTAGGGACAGCTTGGTTTAGCCGCTTAGGCCAGGATTTTATTCCTTTAGGCCCTCCTATCCACTGATGCTCAAAGCCTTGGGATCCTTTTTCTTACCCTTGCCTTTTAGTTTTAAGGGTTATTGGCTTTTTGCTCTTGCCTCTTGGTTTTAAGAGCTTTTGGCTTTTTCTGCTTGCTTTTTCCTTTTTCTTTCTATTTTTTTCGCCATTTTTTTTCTGCAAGCTTTGTTCTTTGCTGCTTTTTCTTGCTTCAAGAATCATTTTTATGATTTTTCAGATTATCAAATAACAGGTCTCCTTGTCATCATTCTTTCAAGAGTCAACATATTTAACATTCTTAAACAACAACTTCAAAAGACATATGCGCTGTTCAAGCATTCATTCAGAAAACAGGAAGCATTGTCACCACATCAACATAATTAAACTAAGTTCAAGGATAAATTCGAAACTCATGTACTTCTTGTTCTTTTGAATTAAAACATTTTTCATTTAAGAGAGGTGATGGATTCATAGGACATTTATAACTTTAAGACATAGTTACTAAATATTAATGATCATGTAATAAGACACAAACATGGATAAGCACTTAACATAAAGAAAATGAAAAATAGAGAATTTAAGAACAAAGAATGAGTCCACCTTAGTGATGGTGGCGTTTCTTTCTTGAGGAACCAATGATGTCCTTGAGCTCTTCTATGTCTCTTCCTTGTCTTTGTTGCTCCTCCCTCATTGTTTTTTGATCTTCTCTTATTTCATGAAGGATGATGGAGTGCTCTTGATGTTCCACCCTTAATTATCCCATGTTGGAACTTAATTCTCCTAGGGAGGTGTTGATTTGCTCCCAATAGTTTTGTGGAGGAAAATGCATTTGAGGCATCTCCAGGATCTCATGGTGATGAGCTTCATGTGTCTCTTGAGTTCCATGAATGGGCTCTCTTACTTGCTCCATCCTTTTCTTAGTGATGGGCTTCTCTTCCTCAATGGGAAGCTGAGTAACATAGATGGCAAATAAGATGAGGAAAAGCTAGCCTTGCCCCAGGAGAGTGCTTTTCGGCTATTTTGCAGAGTTCAAGGGAGATGACTTCATGAACCTCTACTTCTTCTCCAATCATGATGCTATGGATCATGATGGCCCGATCCACAGTAATTTCAGATCGGTTGCTAGTGGGGATGATGGAGCGTTGGATGAACTCCAACCATCCTCTCGCCACAGGCTTGAGGTCCAGTCTTCTTAATTGAACCGGCTTGCCTTTAGAGTCAATCTTCCATTGAGCTCCTTCCACACATATGTCCATGAAGACTTGGTCCAACCTTTGATTAAAGCTGACCCTTCTAGTGTAGAGGCGTGCATCTCCTTGCATCATAGGCAAGTTAAACGCCAACCTCACATTTTCCGGACTAAAATCTAAGTATTTCCCCCGAACCATTGTAATATAATTCTTTGGGTTTGGGTTCTTACTTTGATCATGGTTCCTAGTGATCCATGCATTGGCATAGAACTCTTGAACCCTTAGGATGCCGACTTGTTGGATGGGGTTTGTTAGAACTTCCCAACCTCTTCTTTGGATTTCATGTCAGATCTCCGGATACTCATTCTACTTGAGCTTGAAAGGGACCTCGGGGATCACCTTCTTCTTGACCACAACATCATAGAAGTGGTCTTGATGAGCTTCGGAGATGAATCTTTCCATCTCCCATGACTCGGAGGTGGAAGCTTTTGTCTTCCCTTTCCCTTTTCTAGAGGATTCTCTGGTCTTGGGTGCCATCAATGGTAATGGAAAAATAAAAAGCTTATGCTTTTACCACACCAAACTTAGAATATTGCTCGCCCTCGAGCAAGAGAAGAAAGAATAGATGAAGAAGAAGAAGAAATGGAGAAGAGGGAGAGAGAGGTGTTTCGGTCAAGAAGGGGAAGAGAGGGTTGTGTTGTGTGAAAATGAGGAAGAATGGAGGGCTATATATAGGGAAGGGAAGTGGGGTAAGGTTTGGCCATAAGGGTGGGTTTTGGGTTGGAAATTGATTTTGAATTTTGAAGGTAGGTGGGGTTTATGAGGTAGGTTTATGGGGAAGAGTGGATGGATGTGAGTGGTGAAGTGGTTTTGTGGAAGAGTGTTTATGGGATTGTGTGAAAGAGGGGTGAGAAGAAGTGAGTGGGGGTAGGTGGGAATCCTGTGGGGTCCACAGATCCTGAGGTGTTCAAGGATTTACAACCTTGCACCAAATTAGGCATGCAAAATGCCCTTGCACACAACTCTGGGCGTTCAGCGCCAGATTGGTGCTTGTTCTGGGCGTTAAACGCCCATTTGTTGCCCATTTCTGGCGTTGAACGCCATAACCATGCTTGTTCTGGGCGTTCAGCGCCAGCTCTTCTCCAGGGTGCAATTCTGGCGTTCAAACGCCCAGATGCTGCCCATTTTGGGCGTTCAGCGCCAGAACCATGCTCTGTTCTGGCGTTGAACGCCATCCAGATGCTTCTTACTGGCGTTTAAACGCCAGTGAGATCCTTCTCCAGGGTGTGATTTTTCTTCTGCTGTTTTTGATTCCGTTTTCAATTTTTATATTTATTTTGTTACTCCACATGATCATGAACCTAATAAAACATGAAAGAACAAGAAAAATAAAATTAGATAAATAAAAATTGGGTTGCCTCCCAACAAGCGCTTCTTTAATGTCACTAGCTTGACAGTGGGCTCTCATGGAGCCTCACAGATGTTCAGAGCATTGTTGAGACTTCCCAACACCAAACTTAGAGTTTGGATATGGGAGTTCAACACCAAACTTAGAGTTTGGTTGTGGCCTCCCAACACCAAACTTAGAGTTTGACTAACTTTCTAGGATCCTGTTTCTTCTGAGGCAATGTCAGTTGATCCAGATCACTCAGTTCATTAGTGAACAAGGGAGGTTCATCTTCCCAAGTCTCAATACCAAATAATTTGGCATTCAGCTTCATGATTGCACCAAGGAACTTGGCAACTTGCTCTTCAGTAACATCTTCATTCTCTTCAGAAGAAGAATACTCTTCAGAGCTCATGAATGGTGTAAGGAGGTTCAATGAAATCTCTATGGTCTCTAGATGAGTCTCAGATTCCTTTGGTTCCTCAGAAATAAACGCCTCATTGATCACTGGACGTCCCAGGAGGTCTTCCTCACTAGGATTCACGTCCTCAACCTCCCTTACAGGTTCGACCATGCTAATTAATTTAATGGCCTTGCACTCTCCTTTTGGATTTTCTTCTGTATTACTTGGGAGAGTACTAGGAGGGATTTCAGTGATCCTTTTACTCAGCTGGCTCACTTGTGCTTCCAAATTTCTAATGGAGGACCTTGTTTCATTCATAAAACTCACAGTGGCCTTAGATAGATCAGAGACTAAGTTTGCTAAATTAGAAATATTTTGTTCAGAGTTCTCTGTCTGTTGCTGAGTGGATGATGGAAAAGGTTTACTATTGTTAAACCTATATCTTCCACCATTATTAAAGCCTTGTTGAGGCTTTTGCTGATCCTTCCATGAGAGATTTGGGTGATTTCTCCATGAGGGGTTATAGGTGTTTCCATAAGGTTTACCCATGTAATTCACCTCTGCTATTGCAGGGTTTTCAGGATCATAAGCTTCTTCTTCAGAAGATGCCTCTTGAGTACTGTTGGATGCAGCTTGCATTCCATTCAGACTCTGAGAAATCATATTCACTTGATGAGTCAATATTTTATTCTGAGCCAGTATGGCATTCAGAGTATCAATTTCAAGAACTCCCTTCTTCATAGGCGTCCCATTACTCACAGGATTCCTCTAAAAAGTGTACATGAACTGGTTATTAGCAACCAGGTCAATGAGTTCTTGAGCTTCTGCAGGCGTTTTCTTTAAGTGAATGGATCCACCTGCAGAGGTATCCAATGACATTTTAGCTAATTCAGATAGACCATCATAGAATATATCCAGGATGGTCCATTCTGAAAGCATGTCAGAAGAACACTTTTTGGTCAGTCCTTTGTATCTCTCCCAAGCTTCATAGAGGGATTCACCTTCTTTCTGTCTGAAGGTCTGAACATCCACTCTAAGCTTACTCAGCTTTTGAGGAGGAAAGAACTTGGCTAAGAAAGCCTTGACCAGCTTATCCCAAGAGTTCAGGCTATCCTTAGGTTGAGAGTCCAACCATATTCTAGCTCTGTCTCTCACAGCAAAAGGGAAAAGCATGAGCCTGTAGACTTCAGGATCTACTCCATTAGTCTTAACAGTATCACAGATCTGCAAGAATTCAGTTAAGAACTGAAAAGGATCTTCAGATGGAAGTCCATGAAACTTGCAGTTCTGCTGCATCTGAGAAACTAATTGAGGTTTCAGCTTAAAATTGTTTGCTCCAATGGCAGGAATGGAGATGCATCTTCCATGTAAATTGGAATTAGGTGCAGTAAAGTCACCAAGCATCCTCCTTGCATTATTATTATTTTCGGCTGCCATCTCCTCTTCTTGTTCGAAAATTTCTGAAAGGTGCTTGCTGGATTGTTGTAATTTAGCTTCTCTTAGTTTCCTCTTCAGATTCCTTTCAGGTTCTGGATCTGCTTCAACAAAAATATTCTTGTCCTTGCTCCTGCTCATATGAAAAAGAGGGATAGAAAAATAATAATAATAGGGGTCCTTTTTACCACAGTATAGAGGTCCCTGTGTGGGTAGAAGAAAAGAAGAAGAAAAAAATTCGAACACAGATGGAAGAGGGGGTTCGAATTTGGGTGAGATGAAGTGTTAGTAGATGAATAAATAAATAGAAGGAGATAAGAGAGAATTTTTGAAAATAATTTTTGAAAAAGAGTTAGTTGATTTTCGAAAAAAGTTTTTGAAAAAGGTTAGTAATTTTCGAGAATTAAAATCAAAAATTAAAATAATTAGTTAATTAAAAAGAAATTTTGAAAAAGAGGGAAGATATTTTCGAAAATAAGAGAGAGAGAGTTAGTTAGGTAGTTTTGAAAAAGATAAGAAACAAACAAAAAAGTTAGTTAGTTAGTTGAAACAAATTTGAAAATCAATTTTGAAAAGATAAGAAGATAGGAAGTTAGAAAAGATATTTTAAAATCAAATTTTTGAAAAAGATAAGATAAAGAGATATTTTTGAAAAGATATGATTGAAATTAGTTTTGAAAAAGATTTGATTTTTAAAATCACAATTAATGACTTGATTCACAAGAAATCACAAGATATGATTCTAGAACTCAAAGTTTGAATCTTTCTTAACAAGCAAGTAACAAACTTGAAATTTTTGAATCAAAACATTAATTGATGATGTTATTTTCGAAAATTAGGAGATAAAGATAAGAAAAAGATTTTTGAAAAATATTTTTAAAATTTTCGAAAATAAATAAGAAAAATGAAAAAGATTTGAATTTTGAAAAAGATTTTGAAAAATATAAGATTTTTTAATTTGAAAATTTGATTTGATTCATAAAAACAACTAGATTTTAAAAAGTTTTAAAAAAGTCAACTCAAATTTTCGAAATTTATGAGAGAAAAAGGGAAAGATATTTTTTTAATTTTGAATTTTTAATGATGAGAGGGAAAAACATGAAAAAGACTCAATGCATGAAAATTTTGGATCAAAACAATGAATGCATGCAAGAATGCTATGAATGTCAAGATGAACACCAAGAACACTTTGAATGTCAAGATGAACATCAAGAACTTATTTTCGAAAAATTTTTAATGCAAAGAAAACATGCAAGACACCAAACTTAAAAATTTTTCATGTACAGACACTATGAATGCAAGAATGCATATGAAAAACAAGAAAAGACACAAAACATGAAAACATCAAGATCAAACAAGAAGACTTACCAAGAACAACTTGAAGATCATGAAGAACACTATGAATGCATGAATTTTCGAAAAATGCAAGATGAACATGCAATTGACACCAAACTTAAAATCTGACTCAAGACTCAAACAAGAAACACAAAATATTTTTGATTTTTTTATGATTTTCTAATTTTTTTTTTGGATTTTTCGAAAATTATTTTAAAAAAAGAAAAATAAGGATTCCAAAATTTTTAATATGAATTCCAGGAATCTTGCAATCTTAGTCTAAAGCTCAAATCTGAGGGTTAGACATGGCTTAATAGCCAGTCAAGCTTTAGAAGATATTTATACTTTCCATGTATAGAGCAACTAAGTGTGTGAGAATCAACAAGCTCTTGTGATGATAAGTTGAAACCCCAGTCCAAAAGATTAGACATGGCTTACAGCCAGCCAGGATTCAACAAATCATCATGAAACACTAGAATTCATTCTTAAAAATTCTGAAGAAAAATATTTTTTTGAAAAGATTTATATTTTTTTTTTCGAAAACAGATGAGAAATTTTTGAAAGGTTTTTGAAAAATATTTGAAAATAAAACAAAAAGAAAATTACCTAATCTGAGCAACAAGATGAACCGTCAGTTGTTCAAACTCGAACAATCCCCGGCAACGGCGCCAAAAACTTGGTGCACGAAATTGTGATCTCAGGCAACGGCGCCAAATACTCTGTACGCACGTCTTAATAAATTTTTTTTCATTCACAACTTCGATACAACTAACCAGCAAGTGCACTGGGTCATCCAAGTAATAAACCTTACGTGAGTAAGGGTCGATTCCACGGAGATTGTTGGTATGAAGCAAGCTATGGTCACCTTGTAAATCTCAGTCAGGCGGATATAAAATAGCCATAGAGTTTTCGAACATAAATAATAAATAGATAGAAAATAAGGATAGAAACACTTATGTATATCATTGGTGAGAATTTCAGATAAGTGTATAGAGATGCTTTCGTTCCTCTGAACCTCTGCTTTCCTGCTGTCTTCATCCAATCAGTCTTACTCCTTTCCATGGCTGGCTTTATGTAAGGACATCACCGTTGTCAATGGCTACTTTTAATCCTCTCTGGAAAATGGTCCGATGCGCTATCACTGCATGGCTAATCGTCTGGAGGCATCACCCTTGTCAATGGCTGCATTCTATCCTCTTGTGAAAATGGTCCAAATGCTCTGTCACAGCACGGCTAATCATCTGAGGTTCTCGATCATACTGGAATAGGATTCACCCTCCTTTTGCATCTGTTACTACACCTAGTACTCGCGAGTTTGAAGTTCGTCACAGTCATTCAATCCCAAAGTCCTACTCGGAATACCACAGACAACGTTTAGACTTTTCAGACTCTCATGAATGCCGCCATCAATCTAGCTTATACCACGAAGATTCTGATTAAGAGATCCAAGAGATACTCATTCAATCTAAGGTAGAACGGAAGTGGTTGTCAGGCACGCGTTCATAGGGAATGATGATGATTGTCACGTTCATCACATTCAGGTTGAAGTGCGAATGAATATCTTAGAAGCAGAATAAGTTGAATTGAATAGAGAAACAGTAGTACTTTGCATTAATTCATGAGGAACAGCAGAGCTCCACACCTTAATCTATGGAGTGTAGAAACTCTACCGTTGAAAATACTTAAGTGAAAGGTTCAGGCATGGCCGAATGGCCAGCCTCCCATGGAGGTCTAGAGATCTAAAAATGATCAAAAGATGATCCAAAGATAATGTCCAATACAATAGTAAAAAGTCCTATTTATAATAAACTAGTTACTAGGGTTTACAGAAGTAAGTAATTGATGCATAAATCCACTTTCGGGGCCTACTTGGTGTGTGCTTGGGCTGAGCTTGAATGTTACACGTGTAGAGGTCAATCTTGGAGTTGAACGCCAGTTTGTAACGTATTTCTAGCGTTCAACTCTGGCTTGTGACGTGTTTCTGGCGTTTAACTCCAGACAGCAGCATAGAACTGGCGTTCAACACCCTTTTACGTTGTCTAAGCTCGGCCAAAGTATGGACTATTATATATTGCTGGAAAGCCCTGGATGTCTACTTTCCAACGCAATTGAAAGCGCGCCATTTTGAGTTCTGTAGCTCAAGAAAATCCACTTTGAGTGCAGGGAGGTCAGAATCCAACAGCATCAGCAGTCCTTCTTCAACCTCTGAATCTGATTTTTGCTCAAGTCCCTCAATTTCAGCCAGAAAATACTTGAAATCTCAGAAAAACACACAAACTCATAGTAAAGTCCAGAAATGTGAAGTTAACATAAAAACTAATGAAAACATCACTAAAAGTAACTAGATTCTACTAAAAACATACTAAAAACAATGCCAAAAAGCGTATAAATTATCCGCTCATCACTTGCACCCCAAAGATTCCCATTTTCTCTATTACAGAGAGGGGCATGAGGTTTATCCCTGAACTAAGGTCACACAGAGCCTTTTCAAAGATCATGTTGCCTATGGTACAAGGTATTACGAACTTTCCAAGATCCTGTTTCTTCTGAGGCAATGTCAGTTGATCCAGATCACTTAGTTCATTGGTGAACAAGGGAGGTTCATCTTCCCAAGTCTCAATACCAAATAATTTGGCATTCAGCTTCATGATTGCACCAAGGTACTTGGTAACTTGCTCTTCAGTAACATCCTCATTCTCTTCAGAAGATGAATACTCGTCAGAGCTCATGAAGGGCATAAGGAGGTTCAATGGAATCTCTATGGTCTCTAGATGAGTCTCAGATTCCTTTGGTTCCTTAAAGGAAAACTCCTTATTGATCACTGGACGTCCCAAGAGGTCTTCCTCACTGGGATTTATGTCCTCCCCTTCCTCTCCAGGTTCGGCCGTGTTGACTATATCAATGGCCTTGCACTTTCCTTTTGGATTTTCTTCTGCATTGCTTGGGAGAGTACTAGGAGGGATTTCAGTGATCCTTTTACTCAGCTGGCCCACTTGTGCCTCCAAATTTCTAATGGAGGACCTTGTTTCATTCATGAAACTTACAGTGGCCTTAGATAGATCAAAGACTAAGTTTGCTAAATTAGAGGTATTTTGTTCAGAGTTCTCTGTCTGTTGCTGAGTGGATGATGGAAAAGGTTTACTATTGTTAAACCTGTTTCTTCCACCATTATTAAAGCCTTGTTGAGGCTTTTGTTGATCCTTCCATGAGAGATTTAGGTGATTTCTGTATGAGGGGTTATAGGTGTTTCCATAAGGTTCACCCATGTAATTCAGCTCTGCTATTGCAGGGTTTTCAGGATCATAAGCTTCTTCTTCAGAAGATGCCTCTTGAGTACTGTTGGATGCAGCTTGCATTCCATTCAGACTTTGAGAAATCATATTGACTTGCTGAGTCAATATTTTATTCTGAGCCAGTATGGCATTCAGAGTATCAATTTCAAGAACACCCTTCTTCATAGGCGTCCCACTACTCACAGGATTCCTCTCAGAAGTGTACATGAACTGGTTATTAGCAACCATATCAATGAGTTCTTGAGCTTCTGCAGGCATTTTCTTTAAGTGAATGGATCCACCTGGAGAGGTATCCAATGACATTTTAGCTAATTCAGACAGACCATCATAGAATATGTCCAGGATGGTCCATTCTGAAAGCATGTCAGAAGGACACTTTTTGGTCAGTTCTTTATATCTCTCCCAAGCTTCACAGAGGGATTCACCTTCTTTCTGTCTGAAGGTCTGAACATCCACTCTAAGCTTACTCAACTTTTGTGGAGGAAAGAACTTGGCTAAGAAAGCCTTGACCAGCTTATCCCAAGAGTTCAGGCTATCCTTAGGTTGAGAGTCCAACCATATTCTAGCTCTGTCTCTCACAGCAAAAGGGAAAAGCATGAGCCTGTAGACTTCAGGATCTACTCCATTAGTCTTAACAGTATCACAGATCTGCAAGAATTCAGTTAAGAACTGAAAAGGATCTTCAGATGGAAGTCCATGAAACTTGCAGTTCTGTTGCATCAGAGAAACTAATTGAGGTTTCAGCTCAAAATTATTTGCTCCAATGGCAGAAATGGAGATGCTTCTTCCATGTAAATTGGAATTAGGTGCAGTAAAGTCACCGAGCATCCTCGTTGCATTATTATTATTTTCGGCTGCCATTTCCTCTTCCTGTTCGAAAATTTCTGAAAGGTGCTTGCTGGATTGTTGTAATTTAGCTTCTCTTAGTTTCCTCTTCAGAGTCCTTTCAGGTTCTGGATCTGCTTCAACAAGAATATTCTTGTCCTTGCTCCTGCTCATATGAAGGAGAGGGACAGAAAAATAATAATAGGGATCCTTTTTGCCCAGGTGTAGAGGTTCCCTTAGGTGAGTGGAAGAAAAGAAGAGTAGAAGAAAAGAAGAAGAGAAAATCTGAACTCAGAGAGAGAGAGGGGGTTCGGATTTTTGGTGAGTGAGGAAGAGATGTTAGTAAATAAATAAATAAATAGAATGAGATGAGAGAGAAAGAGGATTTTCGAAAATAATTTTTGAAAAATGGTTAGTGATTTTCGAAAATTAAAATTAAAATTTGAAACAATTTGTTAATTAAAAAGAATTTTTGAAAAAGAGGGAAGATATTTTCGAAAATTAGAGAGAGAGAGTTAGTTAGGTAGTTTTGAAAAAGATAAGAAACAAACAAAAAGTTAGTTAGTTAGTTGGAACAAATTTGAAAATTAATTTTGAAAAGATAAGAAAATAAGAAGTTAGAAAAGATATTTTAAAATCAAATTTTTGAAAAAGATAAGATAAGAAGATATTTTTGAAAAGATATGATTGAATTTAGTTTTGAAAAAGATTTGATTTTTAAAATCACAATTAATGACTTGATTCACAAGAAATCACAAGATATGATTCTAGAACTTAAAGTTTGAATTTTTCTTAACAGGTAAGTAACAAACTTGAAATTTTTGAATCAAAACATTAATTGATGATGTTATTTTCAAAAATTATGTGATAAAATTAGGAAAAGATTTTTGAAAAATATTTTTATAATTTTCAAAAATAAATAAGAAAAATAAAAAAAGATTTGATTTTTGAAAAAGATTTTGAAGAAGATAAGATTTTTAAATTGAAAATTTGATTTGACTCATAAGAAACAACTAGATTTTAAGAAGATTTGAAAAAGTCAACTCAAATTTTCGAATTTATGAGAAGAAAAAGGAGAAGATATTTTTTTTTATTTTTGAATTTTTAATGATGAGAGAGAAAAACATGAAAATGATGCAATGAATGAAAATTTTGGATCAAAACAATGAATGCATGCAAAAATGCTATGAATGTCAAGATGAACACCAAGAACACTTTGAAGATCATGATGAACATCAAGAACATATTTTTGAAAAATTTTTAATGCAAAGAAAACATGCATGACACCAAACTTAGAAATCTTTAATGCTTAGGCACTAAGAATGCAAAAATGCACATGAAAAACAAGAAAAGACACAAAACAAGAAAACATCAAGATCAAACAAGAAGACTTACCAAGAACAACTTGAAGATCATGAAGAACACTATGAATGCATGATTTTTTCGAAAAATGCAAGATGAACATGCAATTGACACCAAACCTGAAATTGACTCAAGACTCAAATAAGAAACACAAAATATTTTTGATTTTTTATGATTTTCTAAAATTTTTTTGGATTTTTTTTTCGAAAATTATATATGAAAAAGAAAAATAAGGATTCCAAAATTTTTAATATGAATTCCAGGAATCTTTGTACTCTTAGTCTAAGGCTCCAATCTGAGGGTTAGACAGGGCTTAATAGCCAGTCAAGCTTTAAAAGAGATTTATACTTTCCATGTATAGAGTAACTAAGTGTGTGAGAATCATCAAGCTCTTGTGATGATAAGTTGAAATCCCAGTCCAAAAGATTAGACATGGCTTACAGCCAGCCAAGATTCAACAAATCATCATGAAACACTAGAATTCATTCTTAAAAATTCTGAAGAAAAATATATTTTTGAAAACATTGATTTTAAAAATTTTTTTTTTTCGAAAACAGATGAGAAATTTTTGAAAGATTTTTGAAAAATTTTTTAAAAATAAAACAAAAAGAAAATTGCCTAATCTGAGCAACAAGATGAACCGTCAGTTGTCCAAACTCAAACAATCCCCGGCAACGGCGCCAAAAACATGGTGCACGAAATTGTGATCTCAGGCAACGGCGCCAAAAACTCTGTACGCACGTCTTAATAAATCGTTTTTCATTCACAACTTTGATACAACTAACCAGCAAGTGCACTGGGTCGTCCAAGTAATAAACCTTACGTGAGTAAGGGTCGATCCAACGGAGATTGTTGGAATGAAGCAAGCTATGGTCACCTTGTAAATCTCAGTCAGGAGGATATCAAAAGGTTATGGAGTTTTAGAACATAAATAATAAATAGATAGAAAATAAGGATAGAAACACTTATGTAATTCATTGGTGAGAATTTCAGATAAGCGTATAGAGATGCTTTCGTTCCTCTGAATCTCTACTTTCCCGCTGTCTTCATCCAATCAGTCTTACTCCTTTCTACGGCTGGCTTTATGTAAGGACATCACCGTTGTCAATGGCTACTTTTAATCCTCTCTGGAAAATGGTCCGATGCGCTGTCACTGCATGGCTAATCGTCTGGAGGCGTCACCCTTGTCAATGGCTACATCCCATCCTCTTGTGAAAATGGTCCAAATGCTCTGTCACAGCACGGCTAATCATCTGAGGTTCTCGATCATACTGGAATAGGATTCACCCTCCTTTTGCGTCTGTCACTACGCCCAGCACTCGCAAGTTTGAAGTTCGTCACAGTCATTCAATCCCAGAGTCCTACTCGGAATATCACAGAAAAGGTTTAGACTTTCCGGACTCTCATGAATGCCACCATCAATCTAGCTTATACCACGAAGATTCTGATTAAGAGATCCAAGAGATACTCATTCAATCTAAAGTGGAACGGAAGTGGTTGTCAGGCACGCGTTCGTGGGGGAATGATGATGATTGTCACGTTCATCACATTCAGGTTGAAGTGCGAATGAATATCTTAGAAGCGGAATAAGTTGAATTGAATAGAAAAACAGTAGTACTTTGCATTAATCTTTGAAGAACAGCAGAGCTCCACACCTTAATCTATGGAGTGCAGAAACTCTACCGTATGAAAATACATAAGTGATAATGGTTCAGGCATGGCCGAATGGCCAGCCTCCATGAAAGTCTAAGATATAATAAAACTGATCAAAGATAATGTCTAATACAATAGTAAAAAGTCCTATTTATAATAAACTAGTTACTAGGGTTTACAGAAATAAGTAACTGATGCATAAATCCACTTCCAGGGCCCACTTGGTGTGTGCTTAGGCTGAGCTTGAATGTTACACGTGTAGAGGTCAGTCTTGGAGTTGAACGCCAATTTGTAACGTATTTCTGGCGTTCAACTCTGGCTTGTGACGTGTTTCTGGCGTTTAACTCCAGACAGCAGCATAGAACTAGCGTTCAACGCCCTTTTACATCATCTAAACTCGGCCAAAGTATGGACTATTATATATTGCTGGAAAGCCCTGGATGTCTACTTTCCAACACAATTAGAAGCGCGTCATTTGGAGTTTTGTAGCTCCAGAAAATTCACTTTGAGTGCAGGGAGGTCAGAATCCAACAACATCAGCAGTCCTTCTTCAACCTCTGAATCTGATTTTTGCTCTAGTCCCTCAATTTCAGCCAGAAAATATCTGAAATCACAGAAAAATACACAAACTCATAGTAAAGTCCAGAAATGTAAATTTAACATAAAAACTAATAAAAACATCCCTAAAAGTAACTAGATTCTACTAAAAACATACTAAAAACAATGCCAAAAAGCGTATAAATTATCCGCTCATCAACTACCTAGAGCGGAATCCTTTATTACAAACGGTCGTCAGCAAACTACAGAAAGGAACTCTTGCTTCCATCTGAAGGGGGAAGGGAGAGAGAAGGGGTAAGAACTAGGGAGTTCTTAGTAGGGTCGGGGTTATTAGTTAAGTTCATTAATTATATGTTGTTTTGCAAACGAATGGCAAAATACAAAAAGCAGTAAATAGAAAATGAAGTTAAATAGAGGAAATAGAGAAATAGAAAACAGAACACAAACAGAAGGATACAAGAAAATAGAAAACAGACACAGAGAATAGAATACAAACAAGGAAAGCATACATTCATACCACAATCATAACAAAGGAAATGCACAACCAAGTATGATGCAAGTCTAGCCCTAGCGCAGGTAATGAGCTCATTTGTCGGTTACATACCCGCTCCCGACGTTACCCGGAGTCGTCTGACCAGGTAAGGCTTTCCTGTTGGCAATGTCCCTCGCAAGAGTCCTTTGACTTGCATGGCAGAGCTAGTTAACCTATATCTGCCCAACACACTCTCTGTAAGAGTCCTTTGACTTACAGAAGCATACATACACTCTCACTGTAAGAGTCCTTTGACTTACAGGAGCATACACACACTCTCACTATAAGAGTCCTTTGACTTACAGGAGTATATGCTAGTCGTGTGCTCTCGATACATCTGTAAGAGCCCTCTGACTTACAGAATAGCATTATAGCTAAGTATCCCAGAAAATCACTCTCAGTGGTCGTACCACCATCTATCTGACTGCCTTCACGCAACAGATCATCATATAATCATTCTCATTATCATCATTCATTATCATTCTCATTATTCATCATCACTTTCACATTCTTATGCAGTACCTCTTTCTTTCTCTAGTCAATCATGCTATACAAACTCTACAGCTTTTACTTTTACAACATCATAACTCAAACCATTTCTCTTTATCACATTACTCTTTTCTCTTTGTCTTTTTACTCTGCTCTGATTACTCTTTTCTCTGTATCTCTTTACTTTTCTCTGGTTACTCTGTTCTCTGTGTTTCTTTACTCTGCTTTGATTTCTCTTCATAACATATGTATTTAAAGCTTATGTAAATTTTGATATAAATAGTTAGCCTGTCCCAAGTATAGGTTCATTAAGTCTATACTGAAATAGTTTAACTTTTCATATTATACCTAACCCTGGGTGCAACTCAAGAACTAACTATGTTGCTCCTAGTTCATTTACTAATCTCTGTCTGTTTTTCTGTCATTAAAACTTTACAGACTTTTCTTTGGTGTTTATCTTTTCTTTAACTTTTTATCTTTCATTTATCTTTGCCTCACTAACATGTTATTACCACTCCCTAAGTGTTTTATGAAGGTAATTATGAGATTCTGCGCTTAAAGTTGTCTTTCTAAAGCTTTTACAGAAAACTGCCTTTTCCGCATTATTTTATTATTTTTATTAAAATAATATTTTTAATTAAATATTATTATTTAATATTTTATTATTATTTATTATTTTATCATTAAATTTTCAAAAATTCCCCCTTTTTAACTTTTAACCTTTAAAATTCATTTTTAACCACCCGTAACTTTTAATATTTCTACTTTAACCACCCAAACATTCAGAAATTACAAAATAACCCCTCAAACACCAAAAATTTTACTTCCTTGCCCTTTTCAAGATCTAAGGCCTGTTCTTCCATGTTCTTCATCACACTCAAAGTGTTCTTCATGTTCTTCATATATTCTTCAGATTCTTTCTCTATTTTTACCCATTTTTCAGTCTTTTCAGCAACCGATTTTTACCAAAATTCATAATAAATTCCCAGCCACTAAAATCCCATCTTTTCTACATGATTTTAACACAAATTAAACCCCAATTTAAGGCCTAGGGTTCGTTTTTCCAGCAGCCCTCAAGAACAACATTCATAGCTTGAATATCATCAAATTTCATCAAAATTTCAACAAACTTTCACCAAGAATAACTCACATAATCACACATCTCAAACACAATCAATCAAGATTAAATTCATCACATCCTACCTTTATTTTCTGCTCCAAATCCGGTTACTCTTTGAAGTGTTCTTAAAGCACTTTTTCCTCCTAAAACACATCAAAAACAACTTTAAATCCACAAACTCTCAACTGACCAAATCTCCCTCAGCACGTTAGGAAGAGATATCTCACCTTATAATTGCTGGAAATTAATGTTTCTTGGCCCTCAAGTCAAGTTAAGCATGATTCCTAAGGAAGAACATCAAGAAAACACATGTTTTGCATGGTTTTCCTTGAAAACCAAATTGAAGAGGGAGGGAGACAGCCATCTCACCTTATTTCCAGCCTTGATAAGTCACATGGTTATGTAGAGGAAGAAGAGAGGATCATTTTGGTGAAATCGGAGTTTTGATTTGAGTTTTAGTTCAGAAGACATCAAGCTTTGAAGATTAAGTGTTCATGAAGTTTTCTCTCTTTTCTCTCCTTTCAATTTCGGCCAAAGGGAGTAAATGAACAGCCTTGGAGTGTCTTGGGGGTGTAAGGTGAGTTGTGATTGGTTGGCTTGGAGGTGGGTTAAAATAATATTAAAATATCTCAGGTGTATAACTACTAAAACTAGATGTATCGGAACACTTGTAAAAATATCTCTAAAAATTATTTTCTGAGCTACTAGCATAAATGACACTAGTAACATATTTATTATGAGAATAAAACATGTATAATGAGGCCTTACCATTGCTAAAGTCATCAGAGAGTGCTGGTGCTAAGCTGCACTAGTAAACCGTAAACCCGGTTAAACCGATTTTCTGTTTTTAACTAAAACAGACCAGGTAACCTTATAATATCATTCAAGCATATCATAATACTAATATAATGATAATATTATACTATTATCTCTCTTCTCTCATGAATCGAGTCCGGCTCGTCAAACTGAGACTACTTACGAAAAACCGAATCAAAACTCCTAACCGATACGGTTCAAAAACTAGGTTCTTTGTGACCGCGTTATCGAGCTTACCTCAAAAAAGGTTCTAGCTTAAGGATGACATAATGAAAATGAGTATCGAGATACTTGTTGATATAGAAGAGGTGTTCTCTTTACTGATCTTCCGGAGAAATCCGTGCCTTTAGAAAAGATCTCACGTACTCGAAAATCAGGGTTGTTACACTTCCCATTTTGACCTTAGTTTTCTGGGCAACAATCTCAATCTAGAATTTTAAAGGAGGACTAGATCACCAGATTTAAATTCTTTACCTCTTATGTTCCTATCATGCACGGCTTTCATTTTCTCCTTGTAAAGTCTAGAATTCTCATAAGCTTCAAGCCTCAAACATTCCAACTCCGCTAGTTGTAGCTTCCGCTCAATTCCGGCTCCACCCAAACTCGGATTGCACTCCTTGATGGCCCAATATGCCTTGTGCTTTATCTCCATCGGTAAGTGGCAAGCCTTGCCATACACCAACCGAAATGGACTCATGCCAATTGGCATTTTGTATGCCGTTCCGTAGGCCCATAATGCATCGGTGAGCTTAGCACTCCAATATTTCCTATTAGGCTTCACAATCCTTTCCAAGATGAATTTAATCTCCCGATTAAAAACCTCGGCTTGGCCGTTCATTTGTGGGTGGTAGGCCGTGGCTACTTTATGCATGATGCTATATTTCTTCATGAGCCCTTCCATTCTCTTATTGCAAAAGTGGGAACCTTGGTCGCTCACGATTGCTCGTGGCGACCCAAATCTACAAATGATATTGTTTCTCACAAAGGAAAGGACCACATTAGCATCATCCGTCCGGGTGGGTATCGCTTCCACCCATTTGGACACATAATCAACGGCAAGTAGAATGTAGAGAAAGCCATTAGAATTTGGGAATGGCCCCATGAAGTTGATTCTCCACACATCAAAAATCTCACAAAATAGCATGGTTTGTTGGGGAATTTCATCCTTCATGGAGATATTACCAAATCTAATGCATTGAGAACAAGATTTACAAAAATAAGAAGAGTCCTTGAAAAGAGTTGGCCACCGAAATCCATAATCTAGGATTTTTCTTACCGTTTTTTGAGGTCCAAAATGGCCTCCTCCTTCGGAGGAGTGGCAAGCTTCCAAGATTGAGTGGAATTCGGTTTGTGGAATGCAACTCCGAATTACTTGATCCGCCCCACATCTCCAAAGGTATGGGTCATCCCACACATAGTATTTGGATTCGCTTTTTAGCTTATCCTTTTGATGTTTGGAGAGATTAGGAGGGAAGGAGCGAGATACTAAGTAATATACTAAGTAATTGGCGATTGGTGCATACCAAGGAATGATTTATGAGATTGCATGCAAGCCCTCAAAGGGAAAAGAATCATTAATAGGAGTGGTGTCGCCTTTTGTGTGTTCAAGAAGACTTAAGTGGTCCGCCACTAGGTTTTGCGTAGCACTCCTATCCTTAATTTCTAAGTCAAGCTCTTGCAACAATAAAACCCATCTAATCAATCTCGGTTTGGATTTCGTCTTAGCCAACAAATACTTTAATGCCGCATGATCCGAGTACACCACCACCTTCGAACCAAGTAGATATGCTCGAAACTTGTCCAAGGCAAAAATTATGGCCAAAAGTTCTTTTTCGGTGGTGGTGTAGTTGGATTGGACTCCATCTAGTGTTTTTGATGCATAGGCTATGACATATGGAATCTTACCCTCGTGTTGTGCTAACGCGGCTCCCACGGCAAAATTAGAAGCATCACACATTATCTCGAATGGCCGACTCCAATCCGGCCCTCGCACGATGGGAGCTTGGGTCAATGCTACCTTGAGCTTATCAAAAGCCTCCATGCATTTCTTGCTTAGATCAAACTCAATGTCCTTTTGCAACAACCTTGAGAGAGGCAATGCTACCTTACTAAAGTCCTTTATAAATCTTCGATAAAATCCTGCATGTCTAAGGAAAGAACGGACTTCCCTCTCGGAAGAGGGGTAAGGCAAGCTAGATATAACATTAATCTTTGCTGGATCTACGAAAATACCATCTTTGGAAACAATATGTCCTAAAACAATTTCTTGTTTAACCATGAAATGGCATTTCTCAAAATTCAAGACAAGGTTGGTTTTAGTACATCTTTCCAAAACTTTTTCAAGATTATCCAAGCAATGATCAAAAGAATCACCATATACCGTGAAATTATCCATGAATACCTCCATGCATTGCTCTAGAAGGTCCGCAAATATGCTCATCATCATGCACCTTTGGAAAGTTGACGGTGCATTGCATAAGCCGAATGGCATACGCTTGTAGGCATAAGTTCCAAAAGGGCAAGTAAATATTGTTTTTTCTTGGTCCTCTAGAGCAATGTGTATTTAGAAGTACACCGAATAGCCATCTAAAAAGCAATAATGGGATTTACCGGATAATCGATCGAGTATTTGATCGATAAACGGAAGTGAAAAAGATCTTTTCTAGTGGCCGAGTTCAACCTTCTGTAGTCTATACATACTCGACAAGAGTTTTGCACCCGTGTTGCTATGAGCTCCCCGCTTCCATTTTTTATTGTGGTTACCCCGGATTTCTTTGGCATAACTTGAACAGGGCTTACCCATTCACTATCCGAAATGGGGTAGATGATGTCCGCCTCGAGTAATCGTGTTACCTCTTTCTTGACAACCTCCAAAAGGGTAGGATTCAAGCGCCTTTGAGGTTGTCTTACGGGTCTTGCTCCTTCCTTTAAAAAGATCTAGTACTCACACACTTGGGGGCTTATCCCCACTAGATCCGCCAAGCTCCACCCTATTGCCCTTTTGTTCTTCCTCAAAACACATAGCAACTTCTCTTCTTGTTGAGGATTTAGTTCCCTTGCTATGATCACCAGAAATTGATGCACACGGAAACTTGTCTCTCAACAAATTTCCCTTCGGCAAGTATACCGAATTGTCGTCAAGTAATAACTCACAAAAGAGTGAGGTCGAATCCCACAGAGATTAACGGATTAAGCAATCAATGGTTAATTGATTATCCTAGTCAGATGAATCATATTGGAGTGATAAGCAACAAGGAAATGTAAATGGCACAAAAGTAAAGAAAGCAATAAAGTGCAGAAAAGTAAAATGGCAAGAAAGTAAATGACTATAGAGTAAATGTAAGAACTAAAAATAAAATAAAAATTGGGATCAAGAGATATTGCAATCCTCCGGATCAAGTTCATTCTCATCTCTTCCTCAATCAATGCGTTCATTGATCTCCTTGGCAATCTTAAGTGATCAAATTACAATTCCTTGAATTCAATCTCTCAAATCTTGATCAATAGCCAATTTCTTGGTCAATTGCTCATGAGAACAGATGAAGTATGGTCACTGATTATACCACATGCATTCCCAAATCAAGTGTTGGTAGAATTATAGTCACCATATCCTTCCAACCCCAATTTGGTCCAACATGAGAAAGTATTTCTAGCATGATCTCTTCATTTCTCTTCCAAGGTTCAGAAGAGATCCAAGTATGAATAGCTTCTTTTCCAAGATAACTACCCAATTGGATGAAGATTGAAAGCTTTCTAGTAAAATCAAGAGAAAAGATAGAAGAAGAAGAATAAGAACTACGATTGATCCATTGAATCACAATAGAGCTCTCTAACCCAATGAAAAGAGTTAGTTGATCATTGCTCTACCAAAATAGAAAAGAAAGAAATGCAGAAAAATAAAGATAAAGATTAAAACTGAAATTGAAACTTCAAAATTCATAAATGAGAAGTACAAAGAAAAGAAAGAGAAGGAAAAGTGTGTGAGGGGAGGGAGTCCGAAGACCCCTCTTCAATCCCTCATTCCAGAATCACCCTTTTTTGAATGTAAAAGCTAAGGCCCTTATATAGGCTCTCCTAAATTACAAAACAAAATTAAAAGCAATTTACAATTAAATGAAAATTCCTATTCTAGATGCTTCTTGTGGCCTTGATTGGTTGACACTTGTGGGCTTGCTTCCTTGAGGTTGGGTGGTCCTTGAAAGAGAATCAAGTTGAGGTCCAGGTGCTAATGTCAGTGCTAACGTTAGCCACACTAATGCTACAAGTGTGGCATTAGTGCTAAAGTTAGTGTGGCTAACGTCACACTTGCTACCCAGTTGGTGTTTTTGGGGCTTAAAAGATGCCTATGGTTTGTGCTTCAATTTTATGCCCACTATAGAGTATTATATATCGTTGGAAAGCTCTAAATGTCAGATTTCTAATGCAACTGGAATCACCTCAATTGGACCTCTGTAACTCAAGTTATGCTCCTTTGAAGGGGACAGGGTTGCTGGCATAGTGGCTGGCATTATTGGCAAACGTGAGTGCCAACAACGTCCGCGATCAGGTGATGAATATTGCCAGTTTTTGAAGTTCAAACTTAATGTCCATCCCATACTATTATATATTGCTGGAAAGCCCTGGATGTCTACTTTCCAACGCTTTTGGAAGTGCAACATTTGGAGCTCTACAACTCGAGTTATACGTCTTGGAAGGTGAAGAGGTCAGCTGGCCTTACTACAGGTTGATACCATGTTCATCTTTGCACTTTCGGGGCAGGTTTTCTCCCTCAAATTTAGTGTCCACCATGTAGTGCCATATATGCTTGGAAAGATCTGGAATCCTACTTTCCAATGCCATTAGAATCACCTCATTTGGAGATTTGTGGCTCAAGTTATTCTTGTTTGAAGAAGGCATGGTCAGGCTGCCGGGTGAGATTTTTGCCTATGTTAATGTGCACGTTAGTGTAACTAGCGTGGCCATTAACGTGGGTCTTCCTTTGCTTCGCCAACATTAGTGGAGATCACCTTTTCCACTAACTTTGGCCTTTTCCTTTCCTTCCACGTTAGTTCCCACGTTAATGTAGTTAACGTGGAAGCTAACGTGGGTTTTTTTGCTTCGCAAACATTAGTGGAGATCACCTTTTCCACTAACGTTGGCATCTCCCTTTCCTTCCACGTTAGTTACCACGTTAATGTAACTAACGTGGAGACTAACGTGGGTCTTCTTGCACCTTCGCTAGCGTTATTGGCACTCACTTTTGCCACTAACGCTGCTCCTTCTTCAAAGTTGATGCCATTAAGGTTCCCACTAACGTTCCAACTTTCCTTCCTCCCACGTTAGTGGCCAAGTTAGTGGTACTAACGTAGCCACTAACGTGGCTCTTCTCTGCTTTTTGTTACGGGTGAACTCTAATTTGTATGCTTATGCAAGGATTTCAGTGCTCATTAGTCCTTACATTTTGGAAGTCATAGATCTTAGAACTTTCATTCAAATGATATTATGGAAATCTCTTTATAGATTGTCACCTTGAAGCAGCACTTATTTTCTAGCAATTTTTCTTTCTTTTTTTTTGAATTTGGCCTCGACTCTAGGTGTCATGTATCAAAGCGGCTTTTTAAGATAAGCTTTCAATCAATACTCCCAAACCAGTTGGTCTAAGGTATTAGGTGTTGAAGCACCCCTTAGGATTTACTTGCTCAAGCCTCTCTCTTTGATACAAATCCACCACAAGCATTTAACTAGGACAATAACTCTTCGAGTTCTTGTTTCTTTCTTTTTCTTCCTAGTAATTGATGCTCAGAGCCTTGGGCTTGTTCTTTGTTTTTCTTTTTCTTTTGTTTTTCTTTTGTTACTGCTTCTTGGATCAATAGATGTTTGAGAAATTCCATAATACTTCTCTAAACTTCATTTCCTGTCTATGAGCTCCCATGCAAGTTTTCACAAACATGCAACCTCAATACACAATCATACAATCAGAACCTCCACTCCTCTTAATCTTTTGCTTGCCCCAAGATTTATAAAATTCTTCAACATTTTCCTTTCAAAAGAATGATTTCTTTGTTGCATTCTTAGAGATATTGGGTGCAAGTAAAATTCAAGATGATAATCATGATATCATAGCAACATGTTACAAATCAAATATCAAATTATGCTTATTCACAAGGAGTAATCACACATCCATACAAAGAAAATAGAAGACAATCATGCAAATTATAGTGCTGGAAATAAGTAAGAGGAGAAAGGAACTTTACCACTTTGTATTTTATCTTCATTATTGTTATCCTTTTCCTCCTATTCTTCCCCTTCCCATACCAAACTTAGAATGATTGCTTATCCTCAAGCAACAAGTAAAACAGTGGTGATGGGGTCTATGATGGATCATGAATGTCTTAGAATGAAGTGTGAGTATGCATATGTTTCAGCAAGCAAGATTAAGGATATAATAAAGGCACAAGAGATAAAAACAGAGACATTTTGATTGCATTAATAAGTGGTGTTGGCATGGTACTTTGCATAAAAGTTAAGTGGCAACACCAAACTTAGTGTGACACTGTCATTTTAGAATGATGCAAATACATAGTGAAGATTGAAAATCATTTTGTTGCATGGAAACACCAAACTTAGAATGCAATCATATGTCAAATTATTGAAAGTAAACTATGCAAGGAAAGAAAATGTTACCTACGGTTGGGTTGCCTCCCAATAAGCGCTCTTTTAATGTCATTAGCTTGACATGTTGTTCATGAATTTCTTCCTCTTCTTCCAGTTTGTTAAGAGGAATGACCTCAAGAGGAAAGAGGAGCCAGTTAATGCCCCTTGTTTTGAGTGCCTCTCCCCAGCAAGCTTTCTTTTGTTGTTAGCTTGTGTAAACTTGCTTGTTGGGGTAGGGTTGGGATGACTTTTGGTTGACCTTTTCTTCTTCATGGATATTGTCCTTCTTTTCTTGGTAACCATCCTCTTTTTAGTGCTCATGTTGATTGCCTTCACCACCTTGATTTCAGGATTTGGGTATTGTATGATGGTTGGAGCATCCTCTTCATCAAGATCTTCTTGAATTGGTGGTTCAATGAATTCACCCTCTATGCAACTCTCTGTTTCATTGGAGCGTGGGATCCCTTGATTGACTTCCTCCCTTTTTCTTGACCTTTGAATGAACTCCTCTGTTTCTGGAGAGAGTGGAGTGGTTTCTCTTTGTGATTTCAGCTCTTCAATGAATTGTTCTTCAGAATAGAGTTGTGCATTCTGTCTCAATTTTTCTTCATGGTCTCTTTTTGCTATTTTCTCCTCTTCGTTTGTCTTCATTATTTCTTCAAGGAGGAGTTCTATCCTAGCGAGTCTCTCTTCTTCTCTACTTTTTTTGAGCTCTTCCATGATGAGTTCCATCCTAGCAAGTCTATCTAAAGGTGGTTGGGTAGGTTGTAATGGTTGGGCGGGGTTGGTTTGTGAATGGAATTGGTTGTTTTATGGTTGTGTGTTCTGAAAGTGGTATGACTCTTGTGGGTAGTGGATTGAGTTTTGTGGATGGTGAAATGAATTGTATGGATTTAGGGTAGACTTTTGTGCTGAGGCATACTCAAATGATGAAAAATTTAGGTATGTGAAACTTGGAGGTGAGGTTGTATAATTGAGAGGTGATGGCTCTTGATGAATGGGGTATGAATGAGTGAAATCTCTTTGATTATGATCTTCCCAGCCATAACTTGAGTAGTGATCAATTTCACCGAAATATGGACCATTTTGTGGCTCTGGAAAGTACCCCATTTCATGTTCTTGATACTCCCACCCACCATGAGCATAGTAACGTGAATCATTCTGTGGTGGTGGAGAGTTTCCCATGAAATTTGATTGACTGAAATACGATGGATGCTCCTTTCATTCCTGCAAAAAGCTCTGCCTCAAACAATAATCACCAAAAGAAATTGGAATCTCCATTGTAATAAATGAGGGATTCTTAGTGAGGCAATATCACAAACAGTTAGTTAGCAAAAGAAAATAAAGAAACAAAAGAAAACAAAGACAAAAGAAAAGTGTCTAATCTAGTAAATCAATCAACCGGTAGTTTGTTAATCACAATTAATCCCCAGTAATGGCGCCATAAACTTGATATCACGGAAACTTGTCTCTCAACAAATTTCCCTTCGGCAAGTATACCGAATTGTCGTCAAGTAATAACTCACAAAAGAGTGAGGTCGAATCCCACAGAGATTAACGGATTAAGCAATCAATGGTTAATTGATTATCCTAGTCAGACGAATCATATTGGAGTGATAAGCAACAAGGAAATGTAAATGGCACAAAAGTAAAGAAAGCAATAAAGTGCAGAAAAGTAAAATGGCAAGAAAGTAAATGACTATAGAGTAAATGTAAGAACTAAAAATAAAATGAACATTGGGATCAAGAGATATTGCAATCCTCCGGATCAAGTTCATTCTCATCTCTTCCTCAATCAATGCGTTCATTAATCTCCTTGGCAATCTTAAGTGATCAAATTACAATTCCTTGTAATTCAATCTCTCAAATCTTGATCAATAGCCAATTCCTTGGTCAATTGATCATGAGAAGAGATGAAGTATGGTCACTGATTATACCACATGC